>NC_051445.1:535747-555462 GCF_001649575.2 Kryptolebias marmoratus
CAGTCCGGTCTCAGTCCGGTCTCAGTCCGGTCTCAGTCCAGTCTCAGTCCAGTCTCAGTCCGGTCTCAGTCCGGTCTCAGTCCGGTCTCAGTCCGGTCTTAGTCCGGTCTTAGTCCCTGTTTGTTGCTGACGACACCTTCAGGTGTCCGTTGGACTCTGTTCTGGACTCGGACCCGGGGTTCTTGTCAGATTCTGAGTGTTTCTCTGCTTCCTGTTTCTCAGCTGTACCGGGACGCTGCCGAGTGCTTGAACCTGCTGTCTCAACGACTCGGCTCCCAGAAGTTCTTCTTCGGAGACTCGTAAGTTGATGAGGAGTAAAGCTGCTGACTCGGGTAAATAACGAGTGGAGACTCCAAACGGAGCTTGAAGCTCCATCAGTGTTTGTCTGAGTCCTGCTGCGACCGTTCCTCTGCAGGCCGTCCTCTCTGGACGCGTACGTGTTCGGACACCTGGCGCCCGTCCTGAAGTGCAAACTGCCGAACGGGAAACTGCAGCAGCACCTGAAGACCCTGGAGAACCTGACGGACTTCTGCTCCAACATCCTGCTGCTCTACTTCCCCAGAGACGGGCGAGGTGAGGACAACAACCCCGTCTTCTGTTTGTCATCAGGTTCAAACTTGGCTTTTTAGCTCATTTCTGACTTCATGTAAGCAGATGAGCTCATCTGGAACAGGTTCGGATGAAATCAGGGTTAGATTTTCAGGAAACAATGAAAGCTGAAAGAAGCATTTATTCATGTTTTCATGTCATGAAGCGTTCTTCACTTATTATTCTGTCGGTTTTAGTCTCACTGCTCCTCCTGCAGCTTTAAAAACACAATTATTTGGTAGCAGAACATCAAAAAACTGAAACTCATAAATACTCTTCAAAATAAGAGTCTGGTGGTGTCAGACTTAATGTGAGCCTGAGGTCCATCAATCGGCCTCAGACGTCAGTCGAGTCTCACGTTCAGGTTTCATTTTACAGAAAGCTCGGGTCCGACGGCACCCCCGCAGCACGACGGCGGAGACTTTGACAACGTCCCGAACAAACGCAGGAAGCAGCTGCTGTCGGCGCTGGTGGCTCTGGGCGCCATGTTGAGCTACGCCCTCCTGACCGGCATGGTGTCCATCCAACACGTCCAGCAGGAGGCGCTGGAGGAGCCGCCGGACATGGAGGCCATCGGATCGGACGACCACGAGGAGGGCGGGGGCGGCTGACCTCGCAGGACGTCACGGGACTGTTTGTGAAACGTTCAGGAGGCTGCAGGGACGCTCGGAGGCTCTGAGCGGACAGGAAGTGGAGCGGGGACGGGTGTGTGCGCAGACGTTCATGCCAACAACATTAAATCAATGAAGTCACTTAAAGCAGCTTTGTTTTATGTTTTTAATGTTTCCACTGTTAAAAACTAAACCACAAACTCGCAGCTGAGCTTCTTCCAGTTTCTCACCTGAGAAAAATACAATAAATCCATAAACCAAGACTTCATCAGTCTCTCACATTAAACTGATAAACGAGCTGCTGAGATTTAACGGTTTTATGTTTTTGTGGAGCTGAAACCTGAGGCTCAGGTCAGAGGTCAAAGGTCAGAGGTCGGTCAGATTTCTTCCAGTTCCTTCAGGTTTCTGTAACATCAGACCATCGTCACCAAATTACTTCAACACGACCCCAGAACCTAAAATTAGGTCGTTGAGAATCTGCTGGCAGCAGATGTTCCAGATGTTCTCCTCTTCTTCTTCTGCCATCAGCCTGGAAAACATCTGGACCTGAGGTCTAAAACCTAGAGATCCTTCCAAAACGGTGGAGAGAGAAATTATGTTTTCTGTGAAAAGGCAAGCTAGGAGCTAAAAGTAGCTTCAGAAAACAAGCAGAGGCAGCAGCTGAAGAAGATTTTAAAGAGAAAGTTTCTGAAGGAACTGAAGAGATCTCAGCTTGTTTCTATGGGAACATTTTTGTAAATAAAGTTTTGAGGAGTATAAAAGCTCCAGCAGCTATCAGCCGAAAGAGCCGAAGGTTTTAATGGTGAACGGATCAAATACCAGAACGTCTGCAGGAGTCAGATTGTTTAAAACCATCAGACTCTGGATCTGAAACAAACTGATGAGGTTAGAAGAAAAAGAGCTTGTTGTCTCCGCCCGTCCCGACCGGGTCCGGACTCTCGCGGGACGCCCAGCTGCACATGACGGCACCAGCCAGGAATCCTGGCCCGGCTCCTGGAGTTCTCCGCTCAGCCTAACGACCTGATCTGGAAGCAGTTTGTGGAGCCGAATTCTTCCTCCCAAAAACTCTCCGAACCGAGACTCGGAGAGGAAACCATCTGTAAAAATTCTAACGGGTGTTTTTGACTCTGCTGCTCCTTCAGGCTCCCCTCACCTGCTGTTACAGGCAGGTTTCCATGGCAACGCCCAAGGATCGGAAACAAACAGGAGGAGAAACTGGTTCCAGTGAGACACCTCAGGCCTGACGTCAGAGCAGCGAGCAGGATGGACCTGCTGGAGGTCCAGCTTCATCATGGCCCTGAAGGTCCTTCAGAGCAGGAAGGTCACCAGATCAAACGGAGACTTCCTGTTGTCATGGCTGCCTCCACGGTTGCTCCCAGCTTCAGGCTGAGTCCAGATCTCCTCTCATCTCAGCTGAAGGACAAAGCAGCTTCAGAGAAATGTTTTCAGATCTGAAGCTTCGTCTCGTTTTCCACAAAAACCTTTTATAGATGAACATCAAAGGCCCTTTGATGTTCATCTATAAAAGAACTGATCCATAAAATAAGAAACAAACTTCACACAACGTTCTCGCTTTACTGATCCTGAAGCTGAAAGTTTCTAAGCAAAACATGTGACCATCTGCCTACAGAAACAGCCGAAGGAGCTGGACACAGCTGAAGGGCTGGAGACAGCTGAAGGAGCTGAAAACAGCCGACCCACACTTCAGAACTTCCTGTTTGAGTTCATAGTTTGTAGCTTTAATTTAATTTAGATTCTCCTGATTTTATCCTGGAAAACGTGTGAAGGCAGAGTTCAGCTAAAAGCAGAACAGCTGAAAGCTAAATGCTAAAAGAAACAAGAACAGCTGAACCTAGCTGGTGTTCTCACTGAGTTGTGAGTTTTCAGCCAAAGACCTTCAGAACGTCTGGAGAACTGAAGACCAGAACCTTTCTCAGGTTCCAGGAGTCAGAACCCTCAGCCAGTTCAGAACCTTCAGGCGGGTCAGAACCCTCAGCCGGGTCAGAACCTTCAGGCGGGTCAGAACCTGCTCATGTGCTGCATGTTTACAGTACGCAGCTCTGAATTCCTGAGTGGAGCTCAGATGTTTATCCAACAACAGCAGGAAGGAGAACTGGGAGCAGCTGGACCGCCTGAGGGACAAGAAGTTCAGTCAGGAGACAAACCGTGTCCTCTCTTCGTCTTCGTCTTCATCTTCATCTTCATCTTCATCTTCATCTTCATCTTCGTCTTCAGACGATACAGCCTCACTTTTATTCTGACTTCATCTGATGAGTCTTTTTATTTGGTTCCCATCAGCCGCTGCAGTTTTATTGTTTGGCAACTAAAACCAGAAACATCTTCATCCTCATCATCCTCTTCATCATCGTCCTGTGGCCTTCTGCAGCCAGCTGCTGACAGCACTGAACTACAAACTGAGACCAGGTGCGAACCAATCAGAAACCTGCTGAGTCTGAAGGTTAACCACCTGAACAGGTAACTAACCCGTGTTACCCGCCTGGTTAGTCAGTTATCTTAAACCGGTCCAGTTTGTCCAGAACCAGCTTAGATCTGCTCAAACACCATGACACTTCCTCTGCCATGCTTCACAGCTAAGCTGCTGCTCTGTCCTGGTGTCAGGATGTTCTGCTCTGCTCCGAACCGGACCCACCGAACCGGACCCTCCGAACCGGACCCTCCGAACCTCTCTGGACCTCAGCTTCGAACCATCAGCTTCATCAAACCTTTTACTTCCATCTGGACTCATTTAGGAGGAAACTGAAACTTTCCTCTGTTTAAAAACTAAAATATTTTTTTATAAATTTCTGTTTTTTTGTTTTTGTCTCCGGACGCGCGCGCGCGCAGAGCCGAGCGCGCGCCCAGCTGCAGTCTCAGCTCGCGGACCGTCAGTTTCTGCTCCGGAGGTTCGGAGGTTCGGTCTGCGGCTCGTCTCGTCCCAGCTCAGCGCAGGCGTTTCGGTCCGGACGTAACCGAACCGAACCGGAACTCCTCCGACCTTGAAGCCAGAGTTCGGTGTTTTTACAGGTTTCATCTGGACCTGGAGGATCCCGGTCCAGAATGGCTCGGAGTTTCCCGGTTCTGCTGTCAATCATCTGTGTCCATCTCACGGCGGGAGTCCCGGACGGAACCGAAGTCCAAGGTACCAGAACCGAACCCGAACCTGAGGTTCTGTTACTGAAGGTTCGCCAGGTGAACTCATCGAACTTTACTTGTTCTGTTCGGTTCCGAACTGTGACCTCCTCTAACAGAACCGAACCTCTTTAAGAACTGGATCAGAGATCAGCTTCTTACCCTTTCAGAACCTTTAACAGACAGAAGTTCTGGTCTCTGCCACCAGAATCTGGGCCGGACCACGAAGTTCGGCTCGGTCCAGTTTGCTCCGCCTGTCCTCATCAGAAGGTCTCGGCGGGCGATATGCATTCCTTCAAGGAACGCTTTGAATTTAAAAGAAACCAGCAGCTCCTGATCCGAGACTTTATCAGAACCGAACGGGTCCATCAGCTGCTTCTGTCTTTCTGTGGACTTCAGGTTCTGGAGGTCAGGTCCAGGTTCTGGGGGTCAGGTCCAGGTTCTGGAGGTCAGGTCCAGGTTCTGGAGGTCAGGTCCAGGTTCCGAGGATCAGGTCCAGGTTCTGAGGTTCTGAGGGTAAGGTCCAGGTTCTGAGGTTCTGAGGGTAAGGTCCAGGTTCTGAGGGTAAGGTCCAGGTTCTGTAAGCCGGTCTTAGAAGGCCGAGGCTGTGGGTCTGGACTCTGGGTTTCAGACGGGGGGGGGGGGTCCGGTCCCGTCCCGTCTGCAGCTCCAGACGGGAATTTAAATGTTCTGGTTTTACAGCAATAAACTCGTCATTCTGACTGAAACTCAGAGTCTGTTTCAGCTGTTTCAGCTGTCAGAAAGCAGCTGAATTATCAGCTGAAGCCTCCTTTTTGCAGACCTGCAGAGTCTGTGGCTTCCTGTTTGTAGTTTCTTCAGCAGACCTTCAGACCTTCAGCTCATTCAGGACATCCAGCTGTGACTTCAGCTGTTTTATTAACTTTGACACTTTTAGAAATATTTAATGTTATCAGAAGAACGCATTCAGATCTTTTTAAATCCTGAAAAAGCTTTGTGCTCTTTGAAATCTGCTTCAGCCAACATGCTGAGCTTTTAGCTTTTAGCTGCTGTCCTGCTGGTCTTAGCTTTTGGCTGCTGTCCTGCTGATTTTATCTCCTGTCCTGCTACTTTTAGCTTTTAGCTGCTGTCCTGATGGTTTTAGCTTTTAGCTCCTGTCCAGCTGGTTTTAGCTTCTGTTTTCTTTAGTTTTCAGATTTTGCTCATTTTAGCTGTTGTTTTGATGGTTTCAGCTGTAACATCTCACTTTCAGCTCTGTTTTTCAGCAGATTGCAGATTTGTGTCTCTGTGTGTTTTGTAAAAGTTTTCTTCATCTGATCGGATTTTCAGGCCCTCTGAACGTCTCTGAAAACGTTTTTCTGACCCGAATCGTCCTCTCCTGTCTGTCCTGTCTGTCCTGTCTGTCCTGTCTCTCCTGTCTGTCCTCAGTGATCGACGTCCTGAGTCTCCAGGACTCCAAGCAGAGCGCGGCGGCGGTGGAGAAGCTGTCGGGCGCTCTGAGCACGCTCAGTGACGTCTACCTGGTGTCGACGTTCCGGCTGCCGCCCAAGCTGGGCGGGGTTCTGTTTGGTCTCTACAGCAAGCGGGACAACAGGAAGTACCTGGAGGTCGCCGTCATGGGGAAGATCAACAAAGGTTGGTTGAAACGGGCCGGCTCAGCCCGAATGTTCTGATCCAAACTGCTGGAAACCTGTGAGTTTCCACGGAGTTCTGGGTAAGGAGAACTGAGGCGGAGTGTTTGGTCTGAAAGGTTCTCGCCTCATGGAAACTCACAGGCTGCTGGATTCTGGAGGTTCTGGAGGTTCTGGAGGTTTCAGAGTCAAACGGGTTGAATTTAGGGGCGGGGACAGAGGAGTCATCGTCAGAAAGAGGAAGCAGCCGTCTTGTCAGAGCTGGAACATCTCACAGATTCAGCTCAGAACCACAAGAGGTCCAAGGAAGGAACACTAGAGAACCAGAGACCGGATCGGAGACGACCAGGAGAGAATCCACGAGACGAGCTGAAAAGGTTCCTGCTGGTTCTGATAGAACCCACAGAGTACCAGTGGGTTCTTTCAGCAGGACGATGTTCTCTGCCTTGCTGCTGAAATGCTTTGAGGAACATGAAAACCAGTTTGGTCTCCGTCCGTGGAGGTCCACCTCGTAGCGTCAGGACCTAAAGTTCCGGGAAAGTGAAGGGTGTTTGGGTTCTAGTTCTGTCTGCCTGTAACTCTGTTCTCTCCACGTTCCTCCATCCCTCCTGGTGTTCTGGGCTCCGAGCCGCCAACATCTGAAGGTTCCTCCTGTTGTTACAAGCTAAACCTCAGCCTGTCCTTCCTCCTCCTCCTCTTCATCAGTTCTGGTCCGGTACGTGAAGGCTGACGGGAAGCTGCACACCGTCAACCTGCAGAACTCCAACCTGGCCGACGGTCGGAGCCACTCCGTCATCGTGAGGCTCGCCGGCCTCCAGCGCAGCAGCATGCAGGCAGAGCTCTACGTCGACTGCCGATTGGCCGACTCCGGTCAGGGCCTGCCGCCATTGGTCCCTCTGCCCATGGAGGTGGAGACGGTGGACATCAGACACGGACAGAAGTCTTACGCCCGACTGCAGGTCAGAGAGGAGAACCTGATCTGTTTTAGCTGTTCTAGCCTCTGTTCTGCTCATTTGAACTTTAACGCCTCGTTCAGCGGTCGCTGTTTTCACAGAAAGGTTCGTTTCTCTCTGGTTACTATTAAACTGTTGTCTTGAATTCTGTTGCTCAGGTTAGAAATAAAACATTCAGATCCAGAACATGCGTCTCGATCAGGAACAGTTTGTTGACAAAATAAGTTGGAAATCAACAGGATTTTGATAAAACAGTCGTGTAAAATGTTAAACTCAACATGAGTCTTCTGTCGCTCACGGTTTAAGAGCTGCAGCTGTTGGTTTGAGGCTTACTTTTCAGTCTGTTTCTGTCCTCCTCTCATTAACTTGGCACTCAGGGAGTGACAGACACAGGTGTATGGTTACCACGGTGATCACAGTGAGCGTTTTAACATTTCTTTGGTTGTCTTCACTCGTCTTGTTTTGTCTCCGTGTCCACCAGGGGGCGGTGGAGTCCCTCCGCCTGGCTCTAGGGGGCAGCGTAGCTAACGCTGGCGCTCTGACTGACTGTCCCTTCCAGGGAGACGCGTCCGTCTACAACTCAGGTGAGTCCACCTGGACCGTCTCTGACAGCTGCGAGCTAAAAGAGAAAACGTGTTTTAATATTAAAGTTACAGAAATCTAAACTCTCAGCATCTATCAGCTGAACGGTTTTTATCTTTAAACGGATAAATTATCACAAAGTCTGAAGTTTGAACGCTGACTTTAAAGATAAACAACAACATGTTTGTTTGTTCGTTTACTTCAGTGAACGGGGAGCTGCACTCCATCCTGGGTGAGATTTCATTTACTCAGAACCAGAACCAATCATCGGCCTGATCTGACCAGTAATCTGATCTCTGATTGGACGTCCTGTTTGTTTGATATGTGGTCAGGTGAGCACACGAAGGCTCTGATTGGTCAGCTCATCATCTTCAACCAGATCCTGGGAGAGCTGCGGCAGGACATCAGAGAACAGGTGAGACGGGGGGACAGGTGAGACGGGAGGACAGGTGAGACAGGGGGACAGGTGAGACGGGAGGACAGGTGAGACGGGGACAGGTGAGACAGGAGGACAGGTGAGACAGGAGAGACAGAGGTCACATAAGACAGGAAGACAGGTGAGATGGGAGGACAGGAGAGACAGGGGGACAGGTGAGACGAGAGGAAAGGTGAGATGGGAGGACAGGTGAGACGGGAGGACTGGAGAGACAGAAAGATAGGTGAGACGGGAGGACAGGGGGACAGGTGAGATGGGAGGACAGGTGAGACAGGGGGACAGGTGAGACGGGAAGATAGGTGAGACGGGAGGACAGGGGGACAGGTGAGATGGGAGGACAGGTGAGACAGGGGGACAGGTGAGACGAGAGGAAAGGTGAGATGGGAGGACAGGTGAGACGGGAGGACTGGTGAGACGGGAGGACAGGAGAGACGGGAGGACAGGTGAGACAGGGGGACTGGTGAGACGGGAGGACAGGAGAGACAGGGGGACAGGTGAGATGGGAAGACAGGAGAGAGAGGTCACATAAGACAGGAGGACAGGTGAGACAAAGGTCAGATGAGATGGGAGAGGCTGGAGGACAGGTGAGACGAGAGGACAGGTGAGGCAGAAGTCAGATGAGACGGGAGAGGCTGGAGGACAGATGAGACGGGAGGACAGGTGAGGCAGGAAGACAGGTGAGGCTGGAAGATTTGAACCAAAGACGTTGTCTCTGTGTGTCCGTCCTCAGGTGAAGGAGATGTCTCTGATCAGGAACACCATCCTGGAGTGTCAGGTTTGTGGTGAGTCCCTGTCCTCTCCTGTCAGATCTGAGGACCTGATTGAAGCCGGTCTCAGTCTGTCTCCGTCTGTCTTTCTGTCCATCTGTCTGTCTTCAGGTTTCCACGAGCCTCGTTCCCGCTGCTCTCCCAACCCGTGCTACAAAGGTGTGTCCTGCATGGACAGTCTGCAGTACCCTGGATACACCTGTGGACCGTGTCCTCCTGGAACCACCGGGAACGGGACGCACTGCAGGGACGTAGACGAGGTACTGCCCGAGGACATGAAAGACACATCAGACTGTCCCTCACGTCCTGTAACCCCCCTGCTGTTTGTCCTCAGTGTGAGCTGCAGCCCTGCTACGCTCCTGAAGCCTGCCTGAACACGGTGGGGGGGTTCAGCTGTAAACCCTGTCCTCCAGGCCTGTGGGGGGCGCCGCTGGCTGGAACGGGACTGGACTATGCCAAGTCCAACAAACAGGTCAGACATGACATCTTGTCCTCCTCCTGCTGTTCAGACCTCCAGGAGACGTCCCTTTCATTAACATGGAGGGGCGGGGCCTAAAATTCTACTGGGACCAGCCACTAGGGGGCGCTCACACTTTGATTCCTGGTCTTGTCTTTAGTTTTTGCAGGAATGTGTAGATATTGATGAGTGTGTGTTGTGTGTGTCTGCAGGAATGTGTGGACATTGATGAGTGCATCGATCTTCCTGACGCCTGCGTCTCAAACTCTGTCTGCATCAACACTGTGGTGAGTTCATGCTGTTAGCTCATAGGAAATAAGAAACTCTGACATTTATTGGTGTAAAGTTTTATAAAAATCCGTCTGGAATCTGATCTGGAATCAGCTGACTGAGTGAAACGGCTCCCCCTAGTGGCTGTGAGGCTGTAACAGCGCTGCTCTCTCTCAGGGGTCCTACAAATGTGGAGGCTGTAAACCCGGTTTCCATGGCAACCAAACATCAGGCTGCTTCCCCAGGAAGTCGTGCTCGGCGTTGACCTTTAACCCCTGTGACAGCCACGCCCACTGCACCATGGAGAGGAACGGAGAGGTGTCCTGCAGGGTGAGGCTGTCAGCTCGCTGCTGATGAACAGAAACACACATCTGGATGTTATTTTATCTAATTAACAAAAACAAAAGACAAAGTCATGAACTATCATCAGTCTGATCTGAGGTGATTCACTGACATTAAAATCTGGATCATTTAGTTCTTCAGGATGTCTTTGTTGGTCTTTTTTATAGATATCTGAGTTAAAACCTGTATTTTCCCTCTGATGGCAGTCAGTGTAACATTCGGTGTTTTCAGTGTAACGTGGGCTGGGCTGGAAACGGACACACGTGTGGGATGGACACGGACATTGACGGTTACCCGGACCGGTCTCTGCCTTGTATGGACAACAATAAACACTGCAAACAGGTCCGATGGTCCCTGTCCCGTCTTCTGGAGACGCGGTTCTAGTTGAGCTCTTCTGCTTTGATCGGATGTTTGGGATCTCACGTTTTGTTGTCTGTCTTTGTCCATCAGGACAACTGTGTCCTCACTCCAAACTCCGGTCAGGAGGACGCCGACAACGACGGGATCGGAGACCAGTGTGACGAGGACGCAGACGGAGACGGCATCAAAAACGTGGAGGTTAGAGGTCAGCCGTGTTGTTGCCGTGGCGACGCGTGTCCGAGGCGTCAGGTGATGTGTCCTCTGTCCCTCAGGATAACTGCCGGTTGGTCGCCAACAAAGACCAGCAGAACTCGGACAGCGACTCGTTCGGAGACTCGTGTGACAACTGTCCCACCGTGTCCAACAGCGACCAGAAAGACACGGACAACAACGGACAGGGAGACGCCTGCGACCAGGACATCGATGGAGACGGTGAGACAGACCGATTCTGGTCCAGATGTCTGGAAACAGTTTTATTCTCCAGGTTTCTACCTGGAGTTAGATTTTAGGATTTTCCAGCTCTGGGAAGTTTGGGAAACTTTATCTGCACTTCCTAAAAAAATCTAAACGTTGCTGCAACGATCAGATGTTTGTCACATTTATTTAAAATAAGATTAAAGTCTCCATGATGTCCTCTTTTGGTTCATGTGCCACTAAAATGTCCAACATGAGGAGAAGGAAACAGGAAACAGATCCCTGCAGGCGGGGAGCAGAACTACAGGTTAAAATACAATAAATTAGTTTATAATAATTCTTATTAGGTTTATTATTCTCATTTATCTAAATGTCTCTCCTACAGAAACCTTCACAGATAAATGCTTCATCCTGGATCTCTTCATTAAGAAACATCATCCAGAAATCTTATTATTATCTGAAACCGGAATGATCTGCGTTTGTTCAGGTATTCCCAACGTTCTGGATAACTGTCCGAAGGTCCCGAACCCGATGCAGACGGACAGAGACAGGGACGGAGTCGGAGACGCCTGCGACAGCTGTCCTGAGCTCAGCAACCCCATGCAGGTAGGACGGGTCCGATCCACGGGACCGGTTCTGATCAGCTTCTTTGATCCGTAAGAGACCTGAGGCACAGATCATCTGATCAGTGATGTCAGGACCAATAACAGGCAGGTCAGAGGTCACAGGGCTGCTCCATCTCTTCCTTTCAGACGGACGTGGACAACGACCTGGTGGGAGACGTTTGTGACACCAACCAGGACACGTACGTCTGACAGACACACACATGTACCCCCCCAACCTGAACCTCCACCCCAACCAGAGCCTCCACCCCAACCTGAACCTCCACCCAAACCCGAGCCTCCACCCCAACCTGAACCTCCACCCCAACCAGAGCCTCCACCCCAACCTGAACCTCCACCCCAACCTGAACCTCCACCCCAACCAGAGCCTCCACCCCAACCTGAACCTCCACCCCAACCTGAACCTCCACCCCAACCTGAACCTCCACCCAAACCCGAGCCTCCACCCAAACCCGAACCTCCACCCAAACCCAAGCCTCCACCCCAACCAGAACCTCCACCCCAACCTGAACCTCCACCCAAATCCGAGCCTCCACCCAAACCTGAACCTCCACCCTAACCTGAGCTCCTTCTTGTCCTCTGCAGGGACGGAGACGGACACCAGGACACCAGAGACAACTGTCCCGACATCCCCAACAGCTCCCAGCTGGACTCGGACAACGATGGCCTGGGAGACGACTGCGACCACGACGACGACAACGACGGCGTCCTGGACGACTTCGACAACTGCAGACTCATCATCAACCCAAACCAGAAGGACTCAGACGGTACCAAAACCAGAACCAGAACCAGAACCAGAACCCGAACACAAACAGAAAACTGGACCCTGATTGGTTCACGGGGTCTTTACTTCTTGGATTTATTTCCCAGGAAAGTGCCATAAATTTAGTTTTTGTCCTCCTGTCCCCCTCGTCCCCTCGTCTGTCTCTTTCTGTCTGTCCTCAGCCAACGGCGTGGGAGACGTCTGTGAGAACGACTTCGATAACGACGCAGTGATGGATCAGGTGGACGTGTGTCCGGAGAGCGCCGAGGTCACGCTGACGGACTTCAGGGCCTATCAGACGGTGGTCCTGGACCCTGAGGGCGACGCCCAGATTGACCCAAACTGGGTGGTTCTGAATCAGGTGACAGATGAACGTCTCAGAGACACTCGGGTCATTTTTCCCTTCAGTGATGATGTTTCTGTCCCGTGACCCGTTTCTGTCCTGTGACCCGTTTCTTTACAACAGCAGAACGTTTCTAACGAGCAGCAAATAAAGAACTCAGAGATGTTTTCTGTTCCAGGGTATGGAGATCGTCCAGACGATGAACAGTGATCCTGGTCTGGCAGTTGGTTCGTTCTTCTCTTTAAACCGTGATAAATATCAGAGCCGTCCTCCGGTTCTGGTCCGGTTCTGATCCCGCGTGTGTCTGTAGGCTACACGGCATTTAACGGCGTCGACTTCGAGGGAACGTTTCACGTGAACACGGTGACCGACGACGACTACGCCGGCTTCATCTTCGGCTACCAGGACTCGTCCAGCTTCTACGTGGTGATGTGGAAACAGACGCAGCAGCTGTACTGGCAGAACCTGCCCTTCAGAGCCACGGCCCAACCCGCCCTGCAGCTCAAGGTTCTGCTCCGGCCTCCGCTCAGGTCCCCATCCTCTTCATGACTGCAGAACCTGAACTCATTCCTCCGTCTGTTGGGACCTGCAGGCGGTGAAGTCCAGAACCGGACCGGGGGAGTTTCTGAGGAACGCCCTGTGGCACACCGGAGACACACAGGGGGAGGTGAAGCTGCTCTGGAAGGACCCTCGAAACATCGGCTGGAAGGACAAAACCTCGTACCGCTGGCAGCTCAGCCACCGGCCGCAGGTGGGATACATCAGGTAAGACCAGAACCAGGACTGAGACAAGTCCACACCAGCAAAACAAACTTTATTTTTACTTAGTAAAGTTCAGTTTTTTATATCTGTGTGAGAAACAGGGACGTCCTTCCCCGTCTTCACTTCCTGTCCTGAACCTGGAGACTGAATCATTCAGGACTGAAACCCTGACAGGTTCAAACTGGACACAAACCATGAGACAGCAGGACTCTGTAGGTCTCTGCAGGACTCTGTAGGACTCTGTAGATCTCTGCAGGACTCTGCAGGACTCTGTAGATCTCTGCAGGACTCTGCAGGACTCTGTAGATCTCTGCAGGACTCTGCAGGACTCTGCAGGACTCTGCAGGACTCTGTAGGACTCTGCAGGTCTCTGTAGGTCTCTGTAGATCTCTGCAGGACTCTGCAGGACTCTGTAGATCTCTGCAGGACTCTGCAGGACTCTGCAGGACTCTGTAGATCTCTGCAGGACTCTGCAGGACTCTGTAGTACTCTGTAGTAGTAGTACTCCAGTAGTACCCTGTCTTCCTGTCCCTCCTGCAGTTTTTAGCTGTCCCCTGTCCCCGTCCCGGCCTGCAGATGTCTCCTCCACTCGTCCATCTTTTCTTTCCACTGCATTCTTTCTCCCCCTGAAAGCCTCGGGGCCCCGGGGCCCCCCGGTTCTCCATTGTACCCGTCTTCATGACGACCGCAGCCCTGGCTAGGACCGGCCTCGGCAACCGTTGATATGCAGATGAGACGGAGGCAGAACCACACGCTGGTTCCCGTCAGGAGGCTCACCTGTTTATAAACTGGACTGCTCAAACCTGGAGGTTCTGGAAGCAGATCTGAACAAAAAGAAAACATTTTCCAGTCGGTCTGAAGGTTTCTCTGAGTTCAGCTCTTTGCTTCCAGGTTTATAAAAAGAAAAATC
The DNA here is from genome assembly GCF_001649575.2 of Kryptolebias marmoratus. Lineage (NCBI taxonomy): Eukaryota > Metazoa > Chordata > Actinopteri > Cyprinodontiformes > Rivulidae > Kryptolebias > Kryptolebias marmoratus. The sequence continues at coordinate 549,668 of NC_051445.1, forward strand.
ACCTTTTTATTTCCTCCTATTTTCATTTTTTATAAATCAGTAATAAAAGTATCGATGCAGAAACTTCTTATTTCCTGTTTAAAGCTTCATTTCCAAGTTGTTTACTATCTGAATATTTTGTCTCATTTCAGCCGCTCAGACATGAAAACCTTCGGCTGATTCAGCTGCTGGGACTTTTTTATACTTCTGCTGTTTTCTTCTGCTGCTTAAAGCTTTCAGCTGCTGTCACGCTAACTTTAGCTTTTACTTCTGGTTCAGCTCTTAGCTACAGTTCTGCTAATTTTAGCTACAGTTCTGACAGTTTTAGCTACAGTTCTGTCAGTTTTAGCTACAGTTCTGTCAGTTTTAGCTAGTTTTCTTACCTTTCCCGGTTCAGTTTCGGCTCCTTCAGCTTCTTTCTCCTCAGAGCGTCTGTCCTGGATCTCACTCTGCAGCTTTTAAATAAAACGTTTAAAATTCTCTTAGATTTTAACTCTAAATCTTCTCTTCAGGCTCAGAAGTAAAGATTCTTCTCATGAAACCGTGTAGAAACCTGCAGAACCCTGTGGGCCCGTCAGAACCTTCTGCTGCTCACGGGTCAGGACTTTTAGTTGTCTTACAGCGACTGTTTGAGGCTTACTTTTCAGTCTGCGTCTGGTTCAGCTGGCAGTCAGGGAGTGACAGAGACAGCTGAGTGGTTACCACGGTGACCGTAATGAGCCGCTGGCAGGTGTTTGTTCTTCACGTTGTGGCGTCTCGGTTCCTCAGGGTGAAGCTGTTTGAGGGAACCGACATGGTGGCGGACTCTGAAGTCGTCATCGACACGACGATGAGAGGAGGACGGCTCGGGGTCTTCTGCTTCTCCCAGGAGAACATCATCTGGTCCAACCTGCGCTACAGGTGTAACGGTACGAGCGCCGCTCGCCCGCCGGTCCTGGGGGAGGAGTCATTCCAAAGAGCTGCTGGAAATTAAACTTTATCTGCTTCACTTTCAGACACGGTGCCTGAAGACTTCAAGTCTCATCGTAAACAAGTCATGATGCACATCCAGGTGTGAGCTCAGGTCCCTGCAGCGTCCCCGAGCTCCTGGGAGGAAACGTCAACGTGTGTGTGTGTGTGTGTGTGTGTGTGTGTGTGTGTGTCAGAAACCAGGAAGTTCACAACCTAATTTCAGCTTCTTAACGAAGACAGCAGCAGTTTGGACCTCAGACAAGCCGCCTGTTGGACCTGCTTACTCTCTGAACTGTAGCTTCATTCTTCTCTCAACAGAGAGAGAACGTTTAAATATAAATCTGTTGAAATCAGGCGATAAGCTGCTGAAATAATCCTAATGATTCGGTTTTCTTTGTATGTCTGACCTGAGGTGACCCACAGGTCTTACCTGGGGAGGGTTTACGCACAAACCCCGAACTTTAACCCGTGTCACAGTGTGGAAGCACTTCCTGTTTATCATAAACACCTCCAGTTCTGGTAGCTGCTAAAGCTGCAGGTTCAGATGCATGCTGGGATACGTTCGTACGGACAGCGGAGGCTGCGAGGCGTGGGGGGTGGGTGAACTGACCGGCGCTCGTTAATTCCCCGCAGATTGAAAGATAACGAGCTCTCAGAGGCTCCAACAGAAATTAATTTTCTTTTCTGTGTGAAACGGTCCGATGGAGCCTCGTGTTGCCAGAACCAGAACCAGAACCTGGAGGAAGAAGACAAACAGAATCTGCAGATTTAATTAAATCCCAGATAAGAGATATTTAAAGTTTTATCATTTCCTGCAGCCTGACGGCTCTGAGCTGCTCACCAATCGTTTCTGATTAAATCCAAACTGAAGTTGTTGTTTTTATCCCGACCTGCAGCCGTCCTGCAGCCGACCTGCAGCCGTCCTGCAGCCGACCTGCAGCCGACCTGCAGCCGTCCTGCAGCCGTCCTGCAGCCGACCTGCAGCCGACCTGCAGCCGACCTGCAGCCGACCTGCAGCCGTCCTGCAGCCGTCCTGCAGCCGACCTGCAGCCGACCTGCAGCCGTCCTGCAGCCGACCTGCAGCCGTCCTGCAGACTCAGAGAGATAAACGTCTTCATGTGGTCAGAAAAGAAACGACAGCTGACATTAACAGCAAACAAAGAAAAAATAATTAATCAGGAGCGAAACTCCTGGAACATGATTTGTTTTTTAACAAATAATAAAAAGATTCAGTTTTCCTTTAATGACCCGAACGTCTGTAAATCAGAAACATGACTTCTGCTCCAAAACGCCTGAGTTTTTATTTTCCATCTAATGTTTTATAATCACAAACTGGAAACAAACAAAACTTTATTCCTAACATTCGACACGTTCCTGCCTGAAGCTCGACTCTTCGTCTCTTCGATGTATTTTATCTGAAATAAAAACCAAATCAGGAGTTTTTCTATAATCTTGGTTTCATGATTGTCTTTAAACGAAACTGAAGCTCAGAGTTCAGCAGCTTCAGATCAAACCTTCGGCTCGTCCCCCGCCCACCTGGGGTCGCGACCCCTGGGCCGGGGAGGCCGGGACGAGTGCAATATTGGAGGCGGGGACGTGACAACAGTGCACGGCATCCCGGACCTGCCCGGCCCCGGGAGGATCCAGAGCTCATCCGTGAACCAGGATTACAGAGAGAATAATTTTACCTGCTGCAGGTAGCTCCCTGACTGATGAGCTAACAGCTAGTCTGAGCCAAAACGTCAGTCTCACACATGATTACAGAAACGTTTCCATCGTCTTCAGTTTGCTGATATTTACTAACAGCAGCAGCAGCTGGCTGTAGCACTTCCTGCAAGAATATGTCTGCTGGAAGAACATTTTAGTTGAAAGGTTCTTAGCTGCAGAAACAGCCGAAGTGTTTGTTTAGCTGCAGAAACAGCCGAAGTGTTTGTTTAGCTGCAGAATCAGCCGAAGAAGAGCTCAGCCATAATAACGTCCACGTGGTTTCAGCTGAGCTTTGATGCGTTTCTGTTTTTTACTCAGATTCGTTGAGTGAAACCTGCAGATAAAACTGATTTGTTTACCTTGAACGCAGACCTGCATTCCAGAGCTGCTTATAAATAAATCTGGAGAAACATCAGAATAAACTCCTTCAAACTGCAGCATCTGATAATTTAAACTCTGTTAGTTCAACCTGAGAAACATCTGCAGCAGGTAAGATATTAACTGTTCACATAATCTCACGTTGTTTGATGTTTCCTGTTAAAGTTTGATTCTTTGATCCGGTTTAAAGTTTCAGTGACTGTAAACAGGTAATGTCACTTAAAGTTTCTCAGATTATTAAATAAAATCCTACAAACTCTTCAGATCTGAACCAGAAAATAAAAACAACAAACTCCTTATGGCTTCAAACGGAACCAGAACCAGAACCAGAACCGGTGGAGTCTGAAACAGGTTTAATAAAAAAACATCACATTTCTGACTGAACAGAAAAACGAGTTCAATTCAAAGATTTTTTACCATTAAAATCAGAAACAAAACATGAGCTTTTTATAAAACTAATAAATATAAAAAGGTTTATTCTCTGTGGAAATTAATAAGATTTAACTGTTTAACAGAAATTACTTGAAGAAACATTTAATTAGGTTCTAACTGAATTAATTCATTTTACTCTTTAGTTTTTGACACTTTTCAATATAAACTTATTTTTATTAAAGTAGAGAAATATTCCTGTTCATGTTTTTATCTTTTGTTCTCAGGAAACACGTCCAGTTTAAAAACATTCAGATAAACTTTCCTGATAGTTTAAAGAAATGTTTCTGAATGTTTGCTTTGAAAAGATTTTATAAATTTAAATATTTCATGAAAATGTTTCTTCTGGAGGAAAAATGGAGCTGAAAACAGCATAATTAAATTAAATTAAACTTTATTCTAAAACTAGAGTTCTGCATTTTAACACATTTATCTTCTGGTTAAATGTTTATAAAACATAAAAATCCAAAATATTTAATTTCTTAAAGATCAGATCATTTAAAACAAAAATAATCTGAATTAATCACCTGAAAATATTATTTCTGATCTTATTTCAGCCACAGAAGTTTAAAGAAATGTTTAAATATTTTAAGAAAAACAGTTTAAACAGAAACTTTATAAAACTTGAAGATTTAATGGAAACAATCCGGAGTTCAGAGTAAAGGACAGACCCACCTCCCCGGCCCGGCCCGGCCCGGCCCGGCCCGGTTCTGTGCTCCTGCAGGTTCTGGGCCGTGCAGGGTTCGGGTTCGGGTCCGGCAGTCCTGGTTCTGGTTCCTCCCCCTCAGACCCGGACAAAGAGCCTGAAGCTCAGCGAGGCGCGGAGGGGCCCCTCTTCGCTCCTCAAACTTTATTCCTACAGCAGGTGAAACAACCACCTGCCGGCGCAGCGCCCCCTGCTGGTGACAGCCGGCGGCGTGTCGGTGCTGCCCCCTGCTGGCCGAGCGCAGGTACTGCAACCACATCCTGCTGCAGCTTTTATTGTTTTTAACAAACTTCTGACTGAAGCTGAACTTTTCCAAAGTTCTTTACAAGACAGAAAACTCAAGAAGATTTTAAAAAACAGGAAAACAAATTAAAGGAATAACAAAAAGAACAATTAAACCAAAAGAGTAAAAAAACAACAACTTATAGTATCTTTAAACTAGCAGAAATAATAAAAACAGATGTTTCTTTAAACAAACTGAGTTGTGTGTTTTTAAAAGATTCTGAAAACTAAAAGTTTTTTAAGCCTGAAAATTTTAAGTTTTTACGTAATAAAATCCTATTTGCTCAAAGTTCAGACTTTTGGTGATGTTTTAAGGAACATAAATGTCTTTAAAAAATAAAAAAAATTAAGTTTTATGTTTAATCTTACTCACTTTAAACTGTAACTAAAACTTTTCTTATAAATTTACACAAAAACTCTACAGTTAATTTTGAAAAAAAAGACCCAGAAAGAATTTTACATTTTTAAAGTAGTAACTGTGTTGGAAACCTGATAATCAGTCTGTGTTTCTGAAGAATCACTCAGATTCCTTTAATTAAAGAATTAAAGAAGAGTTTTTAGGGATTCAGCTGCTGGAAACACGCAGCCGAAGTGTTTCTTTACCTTCAGCTGGTTTAAAACGATCACATCGAAAAGTGTTTCAATTAAAGAAGCTGCAGCTTCCAAACAGAAACGTCTGAATCTGAAATAAAAATAAACTCTGCAGAGAGTGTGTGTGTGTGTGTGTTGGGGTGTGTGTGTGTGTGTGTGTGTGTGTCTGTGTGTGTGTGAGGACAGTTGTCGTGCAGCAGGTGGTTGTTGAGGATTTATTTAGAAACGCCTGAAGCTCCCAGTCAGCTGTGAACGCAGCACGAGGCTCAGACCAGGACCAGGACCAGGACAGGCCCGTACAGACTCGCAGAGTCCAGGACAGACCTGGATCGAGTCTTGATGAGTTTTTAAAAGTTTTCGGGGACAGAGCGAGCTCATGGACGGACTCTGATCCTGCAGCAGCTGGAGGTGAGCGGCTAAAACAAACACTTAATGTTTACATGTTTAAAAAAAAAAGATTTAAAGCAGAAATCAGAGATAAAAATCTTCCTGCAGGTCCGACCCGGGTAAACATGTGGAACCACCTGCATGTTCTGATTTAACTTGCATCTGTCTCAGAATCTGCTAAAATGTGTCACAGTGATTTCTATCACTCCTCCAGCATTTCTGTTCTTAAAAACCAACAAAATAAGATTTAAACTGTGTTTAAACAGGAATAATTTCCTCTGACTTCTGGTTACATCACACTGTGTGATATAGATGTCCCTTTAAACATCAATATAAACCTGGTCCTGTTGGAGCTCTAAACCTGGTCCTGTTGGAGCTCTAAACC
>NC_051445.1:555562-559154 GCF_001649575.2 Kryptolebias marmoratus
GGTGCGTTCACTGACCGGGCCGCGGTGCGTTCACTGACCGGGCCGCGGTGTGTTCACTGACCGGGCCGCGGTGCGTTCACTGACCGGGCCGCGGTGCGTCCACTGACCAGATAAAGTGAGATTTGTTGGATCAGCAGTGATTCTGTACGAACTGCAGCAGGACTGATTCAAACGTGTCTGACAGCAGGAGACTCAGGGCTGAACATGACGGTGATGAACCCTCGTCTTTATCACCGTCATGTGAACCAGGTGAGAACACGAGGCCTCACCTGTGTGCAGCTCTGATCAGATTCAGTTCTCATGGGTGTAATCAGCGTGTGATCATGCTCTGGTTCCTGCTCCTCCGATGGGAGGAGCGTCTGAGCGATGATGTAACTCACCTGTTCCTGCAGACGAGGCTCCGCCCTGCTGCTGTTCTGCAAACAACACATCCTGAAACAACAGACTGGTGTCATTCTCTGTCTGTACTGATGATGATGATGATGATGATGTATGTTTGTACTGATGAAGATACCTTCTGATGACGATGGACACTAAGATGACGTTCAGCAGGGTGAGCGCACCGAACAGAACCAGTCGTATAATTGTCTCGGTGGCCATTTTGCCACCTGCAGAGAAGAGTGAACAAAATGATCCTTTAAAACATTAAATCTGACTTTAGATTGACAGGAAAGAAATTCAGAATGGAGGACTAAAAACCAACCCTCAGCTTCCACCTGCAGCCTGATCGGCTCCGACCGGGACCTGCTGTTGGTCTTCAGACCACAGGTGTAGTTCCCAGAATCCTCTGAGGTCAGAGGGCCGAGCTGGAGGGCGGGGCCAGTCTCTGGGAGGGCGTGGCCATCTTTCGTCCAGGTGATGTTCAGGTGGTAGAAAGTGCAGAATGGACTGGTGCACTGCAGGGAGACAGACTGACCACCTCTGAGCTCTGTGACTTCACTGGAGCTCTTTATTCTCATCTGTGACCCTTCTGAAATAAAAATAAATATTAGTTTTTATTAAAACTCATTAATCTCTGTCAGAATGAGACGTGTTGTTCTCACCAACAACACTGACTTTCACTCCTGTTCGGTTTACAAAATGTCCTGCAGAATCATCAGCTTCCATCCTGAAGCGAAAGGTTGGCTCATCTGACGTTTTAATGTTTCTGATCCGTAAGGTGCAGTTTCCCTTCAGGTCCCCCAGGTACTCATATCCAGGGTCGTTAGTCGTTGAATTACTGTCAAACACAGACGGGGTTGTAGAATGACAGAGTTCATGGTTTTTACACCAGCGGACTCTGACGACCTTCAGAGGAATTTCTCTTCCATCCCGATTGAAAGACTTTAATGGTGTGAAGCTGCAGGGCAGGGTGACAGTCGATCCTTTAAAAGCACAAGTTGATAGAAACGGATACTGAATCGTTACACCTGCAGCTCCTGGAAACAACAGAGAGACGAGAAACAGAAAAACTTTGTTTATTAAAATCTTCCATGTTTCAGAGGCTTGAAAAACTCTGGGTTTAAACTTTCTGATTCAAACGTTGGTAAAATAATCAAGTTCTTCTAATTTGACTAAGTTAATAACCTGTTTTTACTAGAAACTTAAAAAAAATCTTTTTGGGTTTGTTCTGATGTCATAATAATAAAGAAACTCAGACAAATAAACAGTTAATTCTGCTAAAGTGTTCAGAACAAGGCAACAAAAGCAAATGATGATGATGAGGTTTTACCTGAAATTAACAGCAAAAGAGCCAACAGATTCATTTTATCCTTCAGCTTTAATAAGCTGATTTTCTTCAGCAGTGGTTACGAGGAAAACAGAGTTTTAACATCTGTGCTCGTCATTAAACTTCCCCTTTTATGCAACAAGAAGATGACTTCCTGTCACTCCACGCCCCGCTCTTCTGAAGTAGTTCTATTTTTAAAGACATGAAATCATTTTTCAGATGAAAAACGTCTAAAAACAGATTCAGTGACATGAATGTTTTATTGATCATCTCCTGGTTTTCAGTCAGATCATTTCCTGTTGATCAAAAGTAAAAACTGAACCAGACTTCACTTTAAGTTCATTAATATAATCCTCACAAAAGTATGATAATAAAATATATAAGTACAAATAAACTTGCATGTAGTAATAGTTTAGGAAATTGTAAAACATTTTCCCTAAGACGGCCTCCTCACTGTGGTCTGTTAATCTTCTGAAATAGTTTTTCTTCCATGTTGTAATCTGCTGCTGGCGGTAACTCTTCTGTGTTTGTGGTCAGTTTTAAACTTCCTGTTTTTAGTACTTTACTTTTGGTAAACTTTGTGTCACAACGCACCGCCGCAACAGAACCCACTTATTTAAATTCAGGCCAGAAAAGGCCGATCTGACCAAGCAGAGGTGTTTAAGATCCACTCAGGAGAAAATGAAGAAGCTTCATCTGATAAAAGGACACTCAGTCACACCTGAGTTGGTGTTTGGTTCATCTACCAGTCATCCAAGGAGCTCAGGTCAGGCAGATCATTCAAACATGGACGAGTCAGGAGGTCCAAAGGTTTCAGGAGGAGGAGGCTGACCATCCACCGATCGACCGAAGGACGGTCTGGAGCTCTTCCACCAACAATTACAACTTTAGGACATCAGAAAGGTGTTTTCCTGGGAGGCTGAAGAGTCCAAAAGCAGCAGTTTGTGAGGACAGTTTGTCTTTTTGGAAGAACTGGGACATCAGGAACCATCTCCCATGTTCCCACAGATCATAAAAACATATAATCTTAGCACGTTCCTCTTTTTGTCCGTTCTTTTCGGTCCTCATCTGTCGTCCCTGGAAAACCCAGCATCGACCAATCAGAAGCCTCGGCAGATAAACGAGACCTCCTGTCCAATCAGGGGCGGTCTTACAAATGCTCAAAGATGGCTGCCCTCGGCGAGGAAGAAAATCAACATTTAAAGTGACTAAAGCTCCATTTTGCTTCGTTCTACAGATCGGGGATAAAACTGGGACTCTTCCAGGGAAACGTTTACAAAATACAGAGATTTTCATAAATTTCAGCTTTTAGTTATCTGCCTTTTCAGTCGTCTCTTCTAGCCTCCTGTTCTTCACAAGGTTGGCCTCTTCTCGTGTTTCTACGATCCCTTCCTCTTCCTCTGCTGTCTCTGATACCATCTCTGACTTCCTCATTCACATAAACACCTCCAGAGGTAACAACTCCTTCAGGTTTAGTTTGTTCTGTAGATATATTTCAGTTGTTTTCTTTTTACTTGTCTCTGCAGAGTTTATCACATCACAGACTGTTAAATTCCTATTAAAGGTATATTTACCTGTTTGACTCCAGCAGCTGTTTCGATGCCGTCACTTTTTCAGCAGCAGTCAGACGAGTCGGAGACTCAGAGATGTCCCTCACGGCTCCTTTATGAGGACAACTAGTGCTGGGCGATAAAACGATACATATCGTAGGGATGATAGAAAAGTGTCTATCGTGATATATTTTCTTCTATCGTTTCTATCATAATTGTATCAATGATTCATGTAAATATTTCATAACGTAGGCTACGGCGAATGTATTAGTGTTGTCACTTTGCAGACATTCAGTTTATATAAGTGATAAATAAGAAGAAAAAATAACTATTT
>NC_051445.1:559405-562222 GCF_001649575.2 Kryptolebias marmoratus
GTAATATGCTGACTCTGCTAATGCTAATGCTAACTCTGCTATTAGACTGTTTTCTCATCTGACGCCAACACAACAAACCTCTTCTATCACTTAAAGAAGAACCACGAAAAAGAATATTTAACAATCTAAAAAGTGCAAACAAACAAGTTGTAAAAGAGCCGGGAAAGTTGTGAAAAGTGAAACTATAGCCGGCCGAAGATAATGGAGTCTGTTGTCATTTGATACTGTTACGTCTAACAGGTACATCTATATTGCTGCACTAAAATGCAGCAGATCTCATCTGTGAAAGTTCAGTTAAATGTCACTTCGAAATAAAGCTTGAAAAAGGTAAGAAATTAGATTATTTTTTTCATATTTTTCAGAGAATAACTGACAACGTACGTAATTGGGGTATATCGTGATATATATCGTTATCAGGATATAAAATTATCCATATCGCCCAGCACTAAGGACAACTATCATCGTTTCACTCCTGTGGTAAAGTTGTTGGATGCTGTCAGGAGCAGCTGATCTCCTCCTTATAATGTGAACCTTTCCTGCAGCTCAGAGTTTCACAACATTATAAGTCAACAAGCATTCAGTACAGATAACTTTAATCCCAGACAGGAACATTCAGACCCCGGGGCGAGCAGAAAGGTTTTATCTCCCTCTGTCCACAGATTGTTTCTCTCAGACTGAGTCCAGTTCTCCTGGAAGACGAAACACTTAAAATCATTTATCAAATTTAATATTTGCACACAAATAATCATCAGTAATCCTGTTTTTTTCACGAGGCTTAGGAAAGCATGTAAACAGTCTGAATCAGGTGTCCACAGTGTTTACACGTGTCCCAAAGCAATCAGGACTCACTCCAGTTCAAATGGACCTTTCAGAGACCGGTTTGTAAAGATGAGGAGAGGTCAAAGGTCATGAAGAAGAGATGCTGTGGTTCTTAAAAAGGCTTCAGCAGGACTGTAAACAGAATAATGTTTTTATTTTATTCACAAGGAAGAAAAGTTTAAAAACATTCATCAGTTTTTACAGTAATATGTTGTTGAGATGAACTTTGAGTCAATTTAAACAAAAAAACTTCAGATTTCTGATTAAATTCTTTCCTGGAAGCACAAAGAAAAAAATACTGATTAAATTTATTTAATGTTTTTTTATTTTCCCACCTTTTAGTTAAATTGTTGGTTTTTGCTCTGAAAATAAATGATCTTAAATCTTAAAGTTTCCTGTTGATTCTTGGAGTTTCTGGATGAAACTGTTTTAACATTTTAGTGTTTAAATGTTTTTTCTTTAAAGGTTTTTTTTTTGTGCACCTGAACGAAACGCTGATGGCTGATCTTCATCACTGTTGTTTCAGAACTTCTCTCGTCCAATCAGAAGCCTCCACAGCCTGCTACCTGCGCGCTCGCCCGTGCCCGAGGACTCCTGGTTCCACCTGAAGCGTTAGACGAGGAGGAGGAAGAGGGATGAAGAGGTTCTGTTCGGTTGGTCCTTGTCACGGTGACTCAGCAGCTCTGCAGGTTTATAAAGAGGCAGAGATGCTCGGTGTGTCACCACAGAGACGATGGCCTGGCTCCTCTTCATCACCTGCGTCCTGCTGGGCTGCCCCGAGCTGCTGCGGGGCGAAGCCTCAGGTAAGCTCACCTGACTCACCTGAACTCAGGTTCATTCTGACAGCGGCTCCTCCGGAGGATTAAAACCAGTTTATTCAAACTTTTATCTGTGAAATTTACAAAGATTATAAATCTTATATTGATCAGAGTTTTAATCACCTGTCGGAGGAAAAGTCTCAGATTTCAGATAATTAGATAATTGTTTGGTGTTGAATTTAGTCTGTAAATCAGTTTGTGTTGCAAGAAAGAGTCTTAAAGTGTTTTATTTTTGGTTAGAACTGAACTAACCATCATCATCATCATCATCTGTGTGTGAGTGTGTGTGTGTGTGTGTGTTTACAGTCAACCAGAGAGGGTTTGTCGATGAAGAGGCTTCCTGTCAGAATTATAATTTAACAGCGAAGTGAAACCTGTTAAATTAAAACTGAAACGTTCAAAGTTGTTTTACCTTTTTCTTCTTCAGTTTTTAACCCCTTCAGTTCCGCTGCTGTTGGACAGAGATGTGATTAATTTACCAAACAACTATTAGTAAAAACATTTCTCCTGGTAATTCAGCGATCACTTCCATCCAATAAAAACGTTTCTTTCTTTGTTTCCACGTAAACAATCTGCATCCAGTGATTCCAGGGCCTTAGCTTTGATTGACAGCTGGCTGAGCCAATAGGAGCTTCTGTGTGGTGTCCACAGAGAGTCCATTGGTCCTTCAGAACAAGCTGTGGAGCGGGACCGGGTCAGACTTCAGGCTGCGGTTCTGATCGGGTTTTGGAGTTTTCAGTGGGAACATTTTGACTCACTCAGAACCAAACATTAGGTCCGGATGGTTCTGATCAGCTCGGTGTTAGAGGGACATAAAGCTGTCGCTTCGTGTGATTGGATGTTTAAATAAGACAGGAAGTCAGACTTTATTCTCAACGTTTATCACCTGAACTCACAGGATGTAATAATTACTTCCTCCTGACTGGCTGTGACCTTTGACCTTTGACCTGCAGGTCCTGGCAGCTGTGACGTGAGTTTGAGAGAACTCCTCCACGCCTTCGATTCCTCTCCTCCTCCTCAGTGCGGTGAAGATGGCAGCTTCCTGCCGGTTCAGTGTAAATTCATCAACATGACGGACAGAACGGAGCTCGACCTGCTGTACTCCTTCAACAGGTAACTCACCTGTCTTGTCCTGGACCCGGAGTCAGACTCACCTGTCCTGTCCTGGACCCGGAGTCAG
>NC_051445.1:565080-571724 GCF_001649575.2 Kryptolebias marmoratus
GAGTCAGACTCACCTGTCCTGTCCTGGACCCGGAGTCAGACTCACCTGTCCTGTCCTGGACTCTGAGGCAGACTCACCTGTCCTGTCCTGGACCCGGAGTCAGACTCACCTGTCCTGTCCTGGACTCTGAGGCAGACTCACCTGTCCTGGACTCGGAGTTAAACTTACCTGTTCTGCACACCTGTGTGTTGTTTCAGTTTCCCAGAAGCCTTTGAGACGTTCAGCAGCTTCAGGAAGTTCTTCCCGCTTGTTTCTTCGTACTGTTTTTGTTCCGACAGCCGCAGCAGAGAGCTGCAGAACACAGGTGAGAACATCAAACCCCTGAATCTTACAGGTGTCAGGATCTTACAGGTGTGTACTTCCTGTCCAGGTGTGGAGCTCCTCCTCTCTGATATGTACGACACGGCGTTCTCCGGTCTCTCCTCGGGTCGCTCCTTCTCTCAGAGCAACATCTACAGAGTGCTGCAGAGGAGGATGCTGGGAGTTCGGCTGGCCCTCACCGGACGCTTCAGATGTAAACTCACCTGCTTGATGAACTGTTTACGGCGAAGAGATTTAAACCCACCTGACGGCGTTCCTCTCATCTCTCAGGTCCCTCTGCCTGTGAGGAGGAGCGGCGGGCGGCGATGGAGGCGGGCGCCATTTTCGTCCCGTCCTGTGAAGCCGGGGGGTCGTTCAGCCCCCGGCAGTGTCAGCAGGGGGGGCGGTGCTGGTGTGTGGACCCCGCAGGGAGGGAGCTTCCTGGGACTCTGGTCTGCGGTGAGTCGTCTCCGTGGTTCGTTCCAGAGAGTCTTTTTGTCCTTCAGTTAATCTGTTCTTCACGGGGTTTAAACCGTCCTCCTCCAGGTTCTGGTTCTGCTGACTGTCCCTCTCAGCGCCGCCTGGCTCTGTCCCGGCTCTTCTCCGGTTCTGACGGTCCTGTTTCCGAGGCCTCCTCTGGATCTCCAGCTTCCTGTCTCTCCCTCCTGCGTCCTCTCAGGGACCTCCTGCCGGAGGGGGCGGATCCGACCTCCTTCCTGTCTCAGCTGACCGAAGTCCTCCACGGCCTCTTCCCCTCGGTGGGCGGAGCTCTGGAGGCTCTGAGCCGCTCCTCGCCCGGGCGCCTCCAGGAGAACCTGTTTGGAGGAAAGTTCCTGAAGAACGCAGCAGCTTTTAACTTCAGTGGGGTGGTGGCAGGTCCGGGTCCAGGTCTGCAGAGGAACCAGGACCTGGTCCGGTCCGTCAGCAGGGCCCTGGAGGACCCGTCCTTCCTGTCCGCCCTCCAACAAACCCTGAAGGATCTCAGCCGCCCCGCCTCAGCGTCACTGGAGCAGGTCTGAGTCTGACAGAAACACCAGAACCTAAAGATCAGATAAAAACCAGAACCAGATCCAGACAGAACATCACATCCATAACCTGAAACCTGAGGAACCGTCAGATCTGTTTGATGATGTTTTCCAGGTTCTGACTCCTCTTCTGCGCTCCTGCTCTGATGAAGAGGAGGACGCCGCGGCCATCTTCGTCCCTCGCTGCACGCCCAGCGGCGGGTTCCAGGAGGTTCAGTGTCGCGGCTCGGTGTGCTGGTGCGTCGACTCCGAGGGACAGGAAGTGGTCGGGTCTCGAACCGTCGGCCGCCCTTCTCGCTGTCCGTCCCGCTGCGAGCGAGCGCTGACGTCGGCCATAGAGAAGAAATCCAACATGGCTGCCGGAGCTGAGCTCCACCTGCCGGTGTGCTCGGAGGACGGAGACTTCCTGCCGCTGCAGTGCATCGGATCTCGCTGCTTCTGCGTGGACGCTGACGGGAAACCGACCACCGAGCCGACAGCGGGCGCCGTCACGTGTAAGAAACAGAGCAGATTCAGTCAAACTTTATTAATTTTTACATTTTCTCTTCAACTAACCTGCTGTGATGTTTCTGCTCCAGGTCCAGAGAGGAGGAGCCTGAAGTCGTCTGCAGGTCAGAGTTCGGCTCTTTGTGCATCTAAATAAAGTTTGTTGAAGAAATCTCCCTGAATGATGGGTTGGAAGCTGGAGGCAGGTGTTTCAGCAGAGCTCAGGTGTTTCAGCAGAGCTCAGGTGTTTCAGCAGAGCTCAGGTGTTTGAGGTTGGAACCTGCAGCCTTTCAGTTTATCTCCGTGTTCGACGGAGAAATCTTTAAATCTGATGTTTGAACAGAACCAGATAAACTCAGCTGAGAGTGGCTGGAATCAGAAGGAAGTTCCAGGTGAGCTGCTCACCTGTAGCTCACCTGTCGCTCACCTGTCTCTCACCTGAACGCTCACCTGTCTCTCACCTGTAGCTCACCTGTAGCTCACCTGTAGCTCACCTGTCTCTCACCTGAACGCTCGCCTGTCTCTCACCTGTTCCAGGTCGCTGCTCCGAGGCGCTCGCTGACGTCGTGGCGTTCACACGAGAACTGAAGAGCATCATTGCGCTCTCTAACTCCTCCCACATCCCTCTGGGATATGGATTCCTATTGGCTGAAGGTCTGAGCCTGACACCTGAGGAGCTGCAGATCAGCCAATCAGAGGAGGAGCTGCAGATATCTGATAGGCTGCTGCGTGGAACCAAAGCTGCGCTGCGATTGGCTGCCTTCTCCAGTGAGTCACAGCTGCAGCGCCAATAATTATTTTAAAACAACAAAAATTTATTTAAACTGTTGTTGTCATTTCTTTTCTTTATAAATTGATTCTGGAGTCAGAATATTTTCTGTTTTTCTTATTTTTAATCTGAGTTTTGTTTGTTGATGATGATGATGATGATGATGATGCTCTTCATCAGCTGTGAAGATGCTGACTCCTCCTTATCGTCGCTCCTACATGATGTTCATGCCTCAGTGTGACGCTGATGGAAGCTGGAAGCTCGTTCAGTGTTCCTACAGCACAGGTCTCTCTCTCACACACACACACACACACACACACACACCAACTCACACCCACACACAGACACACACGGACTCCAGCTGGGTGTTCTGACTCTTTAAAGCTCTTCTTCATCCTCTGAAACTGAACGCAGCTTTTTAAAGTTTTTATTTCTGTTTGTGATTCTCATCAGAAGAAGTTTTCGTTTCAACAGAAAGTTTTACAGATGTTACAGATGTTTTCCTGACTGGCTGTTTGTTTCAGGTCAGTGTTGGTGCGTCGATGAAGATGGAGATTACATCCCCGGATCCCTGAGCAGCCGCTCCACCAAACTGCCAAACTGTAAGAATCGGACTCTAAGAACCGACGTGACGCCGATCTGATCGCAGAAATCTCTAACCTTTATTGGCTCCTGCAGGTCCGACTCGCTGCCAGAGAGCCGAGGCTCGCTTTCTGCTCTCTGATTGGACGAAAGGCTCTGACGTTAGCACCACCTCACCTTACCGTCCTCAGTGTGAACAGGTGAGAACAGAACCTGTCAGATGTTTGGTGAAGTTTATCAAAGACTTTAAAATCCAGGTGAAGACAGAGATTATAAGGAAATAATAAACGTTAAATCAAAAAACAGAAAGTCTGATCTTTGAACATTTAAAGAGCTCCAGTCCAGAAGTCCTGTTTACCGCTGTCCTCTGACCTCTGACAGAAAAGCCTCCTAAACTCAAGAGAAGAACCACTCGTGGCTTCTTGAAGATGAAACTTTATATATTTTTTGTTAAAATAAAGTTTCTAAACAAACTTTTTGTTTTTCAGGACGGTCGTTTCTCGGTGCTGCAGAAAGGTGGTGCTGCAGGCTGGTGTGTGAACCCACGGACCGGAGAGATGATCCAAACAGCAACACGGAGCGCCACAGGACAGCTGACATGTACGCACACACACACACACACACACACACACACACTGCTGTGCGTGCTGCCTTCACTGTCACCTCACTCTGCATGTTGTGCTGCCTTCAGGTCCCAGTTGGTGTCAGCTTCAGGGTCTTCAGTGTCGTCCGGACGGCTCCTTCGCGCCGCTGCAGTGTGATGTCACTTCCTGCTGGTGTGTGTCTGAAGATGGACAGGAAGTGTATGGGACACGAACAGCCCGACAGACGGGACGCACGCCGTCATGCGACCGTGAGTTTATCGTAACGCCGACGTCCATCGTCTGCAGCTCCGCCTCAGGCTGCTGATTGGTCCACATGTTTGTCCTTCACCTCTCCAGGTCCTCTCTGCCCCGCCCCCTCCATTACCCATGGTGCACTGGTCTGCCGCCCAGAAGCTGGCGGTCGTCAGAGCTGTGACCTCGTCTGTAACCGTGGTTACCAGAACTCACTTCCTGTCAGCAACTTCCTGTGTGAGACTGAGAGTGGTCAATGGGGCGGAGACAACACACCAATGGGCGGAGCCTGTCAGAGTACGATGGTGACCTTTGAACCCTTGTTTAAGGTTATTTGCTGTGTTTTTACGCGGTGTTGTTTCGTGTCCAGCCTCTCAGCCTCTGCAGACCGTGTGGTCCTCTCAGCGCTGGCTGCTGCCGTCCTCCTGTTCCCAGATCAGCTCCTTGCAGCCTCTGTTGTTCAGCCTGATGACCAGCAGGGGGCTCTGCTCCGCTCAGGTGAGTCCCACTGCAGCAGCCAGGTGCTGTCACCTGCACCTGCTGCTGGTTGACACTCGTGTTTTGTTTAGTTTTCCTCGTCGGGCCGCTCTGCGTCGCTGTGCGACGACTCGTCTGTGAGTCTGCGGTGCGACGGTGGCGACTCGCTGAGGTTAACGCTCCGGTGGAGCGCAGCGCTCTCTGACCTGCCGACCTCTGACCTCCCCGACCTCCACGATGTCGGTGAGTTCAAAGAGCAGCGAACAGAAGCGATGAAACGTCCTCAGACCTGTCAGGTTTTCAATAAAAACTTTAAAACTGTAGAAATATTTAGAAACATGAAAACATTCTGCGTTTAAAAACATTTAATGTAACGGATTTTACTGATGTTTGCCTTCAAGTATAACTTTTATTTGAATTTATTTTAATTAATTTAATTTAAATGATTTTTAGTCTTGATGCAAATCAAAAATGTTTAAAACAAACTTTTATTACATTAAAAACATTTAATGTTTGACATCTGCTGCTTTAATTTAACTGAAGACAAAATAAATTCATGTTAATCTGAATTATTTTATAAAAGCCTGTTTTCATTTCTAAATGCTTATTTACACATTAAAAATATTTAACACCAGTTTTAGTTTGTTGGAATTAAAACAATAAATAGAATAAAACTTTTTTTGTTTTTAGTCTTTTCTCAAAAAATAAATATTTTAATCCTCTAAGTTTAAGTTTATAAAACTGGAAAATAAAATATATTTTTAAATGTAATTTAGAAAGTTTATATTTTATAAACCTGATAAAGATGCTTTTTATATTTTGTTTATAAATCTAAACTTTTGGTTTAATATTTTACTTCATAAATGTTTGAAGCATTTTAAAGATGAAATCAAAGCTGGTTTCTGCTGACAGAAGTGATTTTATTTATAAACTAAAGATTAATTTGATCTTTTTATCTCTGAAGATTTGGATGAAACGAGTAAAAGGTTGTAAACTTGTTAAAGTTTCTCCTGGTTTGTTTTGGACCCAGCTCTGTTCCTCAACGAGTCCAGACTCCTGGAAGACGTTCAGGACCTTCTGGGTAATCTCCGCTCCGCTCTGACCTCTGAACCCAAACTGGTTTCCGTGACGACCCCGAGCTTCGGCTGTTCCCGTGGTTTCCGCCTGAACGATGACGGTGAAGGCTGCGGTGAGTCTGGTCTGGTTCTAGAGGAACTTCTTCATGAATATTTGTTCTGAAAGCTTGGACTCGTTTTCTGCTCCGACGGTAAACGCTGAAGGAAACTTAAACTCCTCCTCCTCCTGATGAGGAAGACCTGACGTTACCCATAATGCATCAGTGTTCTGTTTCTGTTTGCAGTCGTTTGTCCGGCCGGCAGTTTCTCCCAGGAGGGGGCGTGTCTTCTCTGTCCTAAAGGAACCTACCAGGGAGAAGGGGGGCGGGACTTCTGCAACAGGTGTCCCAGAGGCTCCTCCCCCTCTGGAGCATCATCTGTCAATCAATGTGAGTCTTCATCCAATCAAAGCTGTAATTTGTTGAGTTTATTAAAGTCCAACGCTTTAACATGCTGGTCTGTCTCACCTGTCTGTCTCTCAGGTGAGACAGACTGTCAGGGGCGGGGCCTGCGGTGTTCACAGCAAGGTGACTTCCTGCCAGCGCAGCCCAATGTCCTGTCGAACACATGGAGCTGTTTCAGCAGCGAGGGGGCGGAGCTTGAGTGGACCACCAGTGAGCAGCCTCTAACAGACAACGAGTGCTCAGGTGACCACACAGCGGCCAATCAGAGAGCGGCTCACCTGCAGGTCAGGTTAGGGTTTTGGTTCTGATCCCGTCATGTTTGGGTTTCAGTTCTCAGCAGGTTCCAGGCTGTTCCTGGATCCGACCTGATCCTCGGAGCTGAAAACACTGAAGTCCTGCAGGCGCTGACCTCTGACCTCCGGACATGTGTCCAAGGTGAGGCAGAAGGTCAGATGATCCTGAGGGCGTCAGACTGTTGTTGTTGTTGTTGTTTACTTCTTGTTTGTTTCTGTCTCAGCGTGTGCAGCAGAGCCGTCCTGCCACCATGTGGCGCTGTTCAGCAGACAGTGTGAACTCTACAGCACACACACACTGAACACAGACTGCAGCTCCTCCCAGCCGGTACACACACACACACACACACACACACA
>NC_051445.1:572317-576852 GCF_001649575.2 Kryptolebias marmoratus
CACACACACACACACACACACACACACACACACACACTGAACACACACACACACTGATATTATTTAAACTGAATTTATTTTTTATCAGCTTACATGTTTTCCCTCCATCCGAACGTTCTGGCTGTAATACCGGCCCCGCCCACCAGGTGGCGAGCACGCCCACCTGACGACGTGTCACAGCAGCACGGAGGAAGAACGTTCTTAGCTGGAACACAGGTTCTTGTAAAGAACTGTTCCTTCGACACGGTTTCCAGCTTCCTCTGCAGAAAAACTGATAAAATCAGCTTCACAGCTGCAGCATCGTTTTTAAGAAGCTCACCTTAAACTGTCCGCAGTAGAGTGGGCGGGGCCTAAAGAAGAACATCCTGTTGCTGTTTACAGGAAGTTAATGTTCTGTTCCCTGTGACTCTGCAGACCAGCGGGTTTCTGGGTAATCCTCAGGCCGAGTTGTTCGATCAGCTGACCTGCTCCGTAAGAGTGAGGGGCGGAGCTTCAGATCTGCTCGCCGTCAGGAAAAAAGGTAAACGCTGACATTAAAAACTGCAGTAAGTCTGGTTACCGTAGCAACCTGCAGGACTGAGTTGTTTTAAGGCTGACTGTACCTGCTTCTGCGTTAAAGGGGCGGAGTTTTCCTCGCAGCGGACGCAGCAGCAGAGCTTTGTGAGGACGACGATGACCAGGGTGGTCTCAGGTGTGTTCAGGACTCAGGTGTTCTCCTCCCGGCAGACGTCTCTGTCCGACGCCCACCGTTTCTGTCAGGACGGCTGCAGCCGCGACGCCTGCTGCGACGGGTTCGTCCTGAACCAGAACCTGGTGAATGGAGGTGCGTTACCGTGGAGACGGGAGGATGAAATGATTTAACTAGAAGCTTGTTAGAGTCAGATGATCACTGATCACAGAAATTTATTTTCTTTTGTCCCGCCCACCTCAGGTTCTCTGCTCTGTGGTTGGCTGAGAGCGCCGTCAGTGCTGATGTGTGACGAACAGGACTGGGATGTGATTGGACAAGGACCGGCCAATCGCAGCTGTGGGGCGGTGCTTAGCCGCGCTGCAAAGCCGTCGAACCTGGTGTTGGACTTTGGAGGAGAAAAGTTTACGTTCGGTAATAAAAACCTTGAAAGAAACGAGTGGATCAGAAGGAAGAACGAAACTAACGAGTCGTTTTTGTTTGCTCAGCTGAATCTGCTCTGACACCTGACAGCAAGAACAAAGACTCCATCTTCAGCTTCCACGCCATCTACCTGAGCACAGGTACGGCTCTGTCCAACCGACAGCAGCTGGGCGATCATGTGACCCGTCTTCAGCTCTGGTTGTTGTTTCAGATGCAGCAGCTGGTTCTGGTTCTGGTTCTGGTTCTGGTTCCTGTTCTGTTTCAGAGATGGTCGCTCCTCCGGCTGGTTTGTATCCTGTCAGAAATAAACGGATTCACAGATAAAAGAGTGAGAACACCTGAGTTTACCTGCTCACAGAAAACGTTGTGTTTGCAGCGTCGGTTCAGATGAAGTTTGAGTCTCTGTCCGTCAGCGACGTCCTCGTAGATCCTCAGAGGAAACCTCCCACTCTCTCCTTCTGGCTCAACAAGAAGAACTACGACTCCCAGCAGGCACTGCTGTGGTGCCTCACACGTACGTTACTCTACCTTATTTATAAAACCACCTGAGGAGTTTTACAAACAGGTCAGAGAGGAATGAGTAAGAAACTCAGCTGCGGGTCAGAAGGTGGTCCTTCAGTGTGACCCAGGAGGACTCACCTGAGTGACCCGATGCGTTCAGATGGGACTAAACACACCTGTGAGCGACCTCAGCACACATTAGTCTGAACACAACCCGTCCAGAGCCAAGCTGCTCTGAGCCCGCAGGCAGCAGATTACACCTGAATGTCTGACAGGTAAAAACACCTGAATGTCTGACAGGTAAAAACACCTGAATGTCTGACAGGTAAAAACACCTGAATGTCTGACAGGTAAAAACACCTGAATGTCTGACAGGTAAAAACACCTGAATGTCTGACAGGTAAAAACACCTGAATGTCTGACAGGTAAAAACACCTGAATGTCTGACAGGTAAAAACACCTGAACGTCTGACAGGTAAAAACACCTGAGGTCCGGATGCAGCGCCGCCGTCCTGCCTGCAGGGGGCAGCACTCAGTAAGCCTGCTGTCGGTGTGTTTCAGGCTGTGATGAAGAGGAGCGCTGTTCCATCGCTGACCTCAGAGATGCAGAGTCAGCAGGGTTCTTCAGCTGCTCATTGTTTCCGGACACCGGAGTCTGCGGCGCCTACGACAGCGTGACGAAACGGTCCTGCCGGCCCGTTCTGGACCGAGCGCCCAACGCCGCCTACAGGAAGAAGGGTGGGGCCGAAGCACAAAATGAAACATTTTATTAAATGAACAAATGGTGACAGGATGAGGGATGGTTCTGTTTGACTTCAGTGGACCTGAGCGGAGCGGTGAAGATATTCTACGAGCAGGTTTCCTTCCAGAAGCTGCTTTCTTCTTCTATTCGAAGCTGGATCACCGTGACGGAAAACACCAAGCTGTTTGAGGGGTAACACACACACGCACACACACACACACACACACACTAAGACTACACTCAGGGCAGAAACACGTTGATGATGATGATGATGATGTCACATCCTGATGAAGACGTTTGTGCGCTCAGGTTCACGGCGTGCGAGCGCCGCTGTGACGAGGATCCCTGTTGCCGTGGTTTCGGTTTTGTCCGTTACAGCAGAACCTCCGGTAAACTTTCAGACTTTTTATTTTCCAGGTGAAAATGTTCTCTGACGAGTTTTTACTCATCAAGTAAATGAAAAGGTTAAAAAAACTAAAACAAGAACAGAAACAAATGAAACAGATTAACATTTATATTTTATAGTCAGAGATTTAAATTTTACTAAATGAGCTAAAAGGATTTTAAGTATCTGATAAAATAAAATCAGGATGGATCTTTATTACTAACATTTAAAACCTTTAAGCTCAGAACGAACAAACAATCCTTCATTCAGACTGAAACGGTGTGACGGTGTGTGTGTGTCTGTGTGTGTGTGTGTGTGTGTGTGTCTCAGAGGTGGTGTGTCTGCCTCTGACCAGCTTCGGGGTTCAGACCTGCAGCGAAGACAACATGTCCACCTGGAGGACTCAGGACTGCAAGACAAACGAGG
This sequence comes from Kryptolebias marmoratus, assembly GCF_001649575.2. Lineage (NCBI taxonomy): Eukaryota > Metazoa > Chordata > Actinopteri > Cyprinodontiformes > Rivulidae > Kryptolebias > Kryptolebias marmoratus. Next base: position 575,483 of record NC_051445.1, read on the forward strand.
TGGACACTAAACCGGAGCCGTTCGGCTGGTACCAGAAACCAGGTACTGACCGCGCACACACACACACACACACACACACACACACAGACACACACGCAGCAGGAGCGGTGAATAATGGGACGTGTCTGTGTGTCTTCAGTCAATCAGTGGACTTCCTCTCCTGATCTGTGTCCTCCGTTCAGCCTGCCGGACGTTGACGGTGAGCCTGAAACTCTGCTGCCTCTGAAGTTCTGATCCGAAGTTCTGATCCGAAGTTCTGATCCGAAGTTCTGATCCAAAGTTCTGATCCAAAGTTCTGATCCAAAGTTCTGATCCAAAGTTCTGATCCAAAGTTCTGATCCGCTCCAGATTTCTTTGCATTTTGTTTTCAGTTCTAGTGGGGTTCAAATGCTGGACTGGGGTCCAGATCCAGACCCAAATGAGGTCTTATCAGCTGTTAAATTTCAGAATAAAAGGGTTTTTTTTAAGTAAGGAGAAACCTGGACTGGGTCAGAACCAGTACTCAGTCTGTAATAAACTGATCCGGGTCTGCCTGTTGTGTCTCAGTGTCGATGGAGCAGTGGCGCCGCCTCTCGGACTCAGCGGTTCTGGTCGACCCGACTCTGACCACCTATGATGTCATCCACGTGAGCCGTGACATCGCTGCTGACCAGAACCGGACCAGAGACTGGTGTCTTAAAGGTAACTGCGTCTTTAAAAACCACTGAACCTGAGGACACAGAACTCGTTAATGACCCCGCCGCTCGTTTCCTGTCAGCCTGCCAGGAGGCGGAGTCTTGTGTCGCCGTGACGCTCAGGAAGACTGAGTCCGCCACTCGCTGCGTTCTCTACCCTGATACCATGGTCTGTGGGTTAAGCTCCACCCCCAGCTCCTCCAGCCCCGCCTCCTCCTGTCGACTGGTCCTCAAAGAGCCCGCCTCCCAAGTCTACCTGCGGACAGGTGAGCTCAGGAGCCAATCAGAGGGCAGAACAGCATGTGACCTGACTCTTACTCCTGTTTCTGTGCGTTTCTGCAGAGCGGTTGCCGACGGCAACGTCCATCTCCATACCGAGTCATGGGTACCTGCAGGGCGCCGCCGTGGAAACAACCATTGGATCAGAGAAGAAGATGGTGGTTCAGTTCCTTGGAGTCCCATACGCCCGTCCACCAATTGGATCACTCCGCTTTGAGGCAGCGCAGCCGGCTGATTGGACGGGAACCTGGGAGGCCAATAAACCCCGGTTAGTTTCTCTGATGTTCTGGGATGAATTAAATTTTTTTATCCGTCTGATGGAGGAGAACCCGTCCTGTCCCGTCCTGTCCCGTCCTGTCCCGTCCTGACCCGTCCTGACCCATCCTGACCCATCCTGTTCTGTCCTGACCCGTCCTG
>NC_051445.1:578303-587614 GCF_001649575.2 Kryptolebias marmoratus
CTCTGTCTGACCTCTGCCTGACCTCTGTCTGACCTCTGTCTGACCTCTACCTGACCTCTGCCTGACCTGTCTGACCTCTGCTTGACCTCTGTTTGACCTCTGTTTGACCTCTGTCTGACCTCTACCTGACCTCTGCCTGACCTGTCTGACCTCTGTCTGACCTCTGTCTGACCTCTACCTGACCTCTGCCTTACTCCAGGTGGTCTCCGTGGTAACTACGGCCTGTCGGACCAGGAGGCGGTGCTCCGTTGGGTCAACGCCCACATCGCCCTGGTGGGCGGAGACAACCAGACGGTGACGGTGGGGGCGGAGCGTACTGGTGCTGACATCAGCAGCCTTCATCTCCTCTCCTCCTCCTCCTCCTCTCTGTTCCACAGGATGATCCTGATGGTGAGAAGCCTTCATCCTCCTCTTCGTCACTCAGGAAGTCAGCCTCACCCGGATTCTTTCTGTTCCTGCAGGGCGGTTCCGTGTTTTCTCCATCTTTGGTCCAGACCGACTCGTCCGCCAGGCGTAAGGCGGTGGATCTGGCCCGAGAACTTGGCTGCGTGACCTCTGACCCCGCCGACGACGGCGAGATGGTGGCCTGCCTCAGATCGGCGCCCGTTCAGAAGCTGAACGCTGCTCAGACCAAAGTAGGTTCTGAACTGGTTCTGAACTTCAGGACGGTTGGTGGTGGAGATCCAGGTTCTGCGGTTCTGACCCGTCTGGGTTTGTGTTGCAGCTGCTGGCGGTCAGCGGCCCATTTCAGTCCTGGGCTCCGGTCCGTCAGTCCGTCCCTCAGACGTCCTCCTTCCCCGGAGTCGACCTGCTCCTGGGAACCTCGGTGTACGACGGCCTGATCACCCGAGCTCGCAGGATAAAGGTCAGAGGTCACGACTGAAGCCAAGCCCTCTGAGGCTAAAGGGAACGAAGGTCACATGACTGTTTGTGCGTTTAGGACTTCGAGGTTCTGCAGGGTCGGGTCGACAGCAAGACGGCGTTTTACGGGGCTCTGAGCCGCTCGCTGGGCGGAGCCTCAGGAAACGAGCTGCTGAAGGAGGCGGCCAACTGGTTTTACTCTCTGGACCACAGCCCGACGGCGGCCGGGTACAACCTGTTCTCCCGAGCGCTCAACAACGCCACCAGGTGAGGATCGACCAGAACACGGGCCGAACGGTTCAAGATCAGAACCAGGAAAACACGTTTAAAAAAGGATGTAACAAAAGGAATAAATTCAATTATTCAAAACTGTAAAAGTGCATCTGATCAATCTGAATTAATCAAAGCAACAACAGATAAAAGCTTAATTACAACAAAGATTATGTGGAAACATTTAATTGTTTAAAACACCAACATTCAAATCCTTCAAAGGTTCTTTGACTGAATTCATTTTCTAGTTTTTAACCAATAAGCCCTTCAGCCCGGAGTTACCAGCAGCAACTTTGTTTGCAGAGACGTGTTCATCTTCTGCCCCACTCTGAAGATGGCCGACCACTGGGCCAACAGCAGCGCCAACGTCTTCCTGTACCACCAGCCAGAGACCAGCGCCTACAGCAGGTCGGACTCCTGACCTCTGACCTCATTCCTAAACCTGACAGATGATTCTTTAAAGAGTCCGTCTTTACCCTGTAAACGATGTACTAAAACGCAGGTCTGCGTTTAATGTCAACAAAGCCCTCTGCTGAGTTAAAGCGTGTGGAAGCTCGAGTCACATGACCGACCTACGTCAGGGTGGCTGGAGTCTGCAGGTCAACAAATACGGTGGAATCAGATAAAAGATGTTTAGGAGGAAATATCAGAAAATATCTGCTGCTAAACACCAGAAAAAAAGATGGAGTCAGGACTGAGACTCAGGTTTACTGTTCCTACATAACCTCTCCTAACCAGCTGTTAAACCTACCTAACCAGCTGTTAAACCTACCTAACCACCTTCTGACCTTCTGCCTCGGGTGGCAGCAGCTCAGTGATCCATCAGAACCATGTCCTGATGGTTCTGAGCTCTTCCTGACGTTAATAAAGTTTAAATTGGATCTTTAGTCAGTTCTGTTGAGCTGCAGCTCCTGTCAGAGTTGGATGTTATTTGTTGTTATTTGTTGTTATTTGTTGCTTCCCGCTGAGTTTGATCTGAAGCAGCTGAATTATTGACAGCTGGAGAGCAGAACTCTAACCGGGCCTTTCCTGCCTGCAGAGCTGATTATTCGGTTCCTCTGGACCTGCAGTTCATGTTCGGGACTCCTCTTCATCCAATGAGCTTGCAGCGCTTCACCTCGCCGGACCGCCGCGTGTCTTTGGCCACCATGACCTACGTCTCCAGCTTCGTGCGGACCGGGTCAGACGAACAGATCCTGGAACGAGTCGTCCAGCTGGACCGCCTCACGCAGTAAAACTCATGTTTCCTGTTTTTGTCTCAGGAACCCGAACCCGGCGCGGGCGTGGCCGGAGTCAGTTCTGCCCCGCTGGCAGCCGGTCCTGTCCTCTGAAGCTCCGCCCACCTACCTGGAGCTGAACGGCGGCCTCCAGCACCAGCAGGGTCTGAGTCAGAACGCCTGCTCCTTCTGGAGCCAGCTGGCAACCAGGCTGACCAGTGAGTAATCTGATTACTCCGAGCTGCTGGGCTCATCAGCCAATAGGAGCTCAGACGCTTCCAGGAAGTAGCTGGGTCCTGCTTGGACTAGCCATTAGCTCATCGTTCCCCCGTCTGGCAGGAATGGTTCAGTTTGAGCTGCTGGAGTTCAGCAGCAGGTAACAAATGTTGCTATTTTGTCTCCAGGTGTGTCGGGGGCGGAGCCTGTCCAGCTGTCCGTGACTCTTGACCTCCCGGTGGCTTCACCGTCCAAAAACGAGAAAGTCGGCTACAACTAGACTGATGACATCACCAGCCTGCCTTATTACCCATAATTCAGTGTGATTAAGAATAAACTTTGGATCGATTCTGTTTCTAATCAATAAAAGCATTTAAACTCAGCGAGGTGTCGTTTCCTGTCGTTTCCTGTCGTTTCCTGGACCCACAGGTGTCTCCGTCCAGCAGAGTCAGAGAAAACATTTATCCTTTCCCACAACGACACATCACCTGTCTGCACTTCCTGTACAACACACTGATGACTTCCTGTTTCACAGCCTCACCTTCGTCTGTCAGATAACTGAGAGAACAGAACACAGTTCTGCTCAATAAATCTAAGGACCATCAGAACCATCAGGACCATCAGGACCATCAGGACCATCAGAACCATCAGGACCATCAGGACCATCAGGACCATCAGGACCATCAGAACCATCAGGACCATCAGGACCATCAGGACCATCAGAACCATCAGAACCATGGGATGGTTTCACCCACCCTGAAGCGTTATAAAAGCAGGTTCTCGTGGTTCTCAGACAGATTTTCTTGTTCTCAGGACTTCGGGTCGAACCTCCTGAGAACCAGGCTTTTGTTCTGTGTTCTCGTTTGAAGACTCAGGATCTCAGGAGGTTAAAGAAGAATCAGGGTTCCTTCTCAGATTTCAGGAAAGGTGAATCCAGGAGGTTCTGCTGGTTCCACTGGATGAAAACAGAACTTCTGTCTTTCAGCTTGTTTCCTCTCATCAGTCGGTCAGAGAGGCTGAACTCAGCCGCTCCATCTTCAGCTTCACTGGAGGTTCTCCTGAAACACGGAACAAACGGTGGAACGGAGACAGAACACGTTTAGCTGTTTGTGGCTCATTTAGCTGTTTGTGGCTCATTTAGCTGTTTGTGGCTCATTTAGCTGTTTGTGGCCCGTTTAGCTGTTTGCTCTGTCGGCCATCATTACAAACCAGAAACTAACTTCCTGTTTTTTAATAAACATGAAGCAGACGTTTGTTCACGTCTTTAAAAGTAACATCAGAACTCTTCCTGACTCTGAATCTGTTCTCTTATTGTTAATGTTCCTCCCTTCATTCAAAGCTCAGAATCCGATCAGTCGGACCGCAGCAGAGGCCCCTCCCCCTCACCTGAGGCAGGTGTATAAAGGAGCCTTTCTCTCCAGCAGCTTCACACACTGAGATCTTTGTCACTTCCTGCAGAACGATGGAGACGCTGCTGAAACTCTTCTTCGTCGTCACGCTCTCTGCTGCAGGTAAAAACACGTTTTTATAAATTCATCTTTCAGAGACTTTGATTCTGCAGCTCCGACCAGTTTTAAAGTTTAACAATCAGCTTTTTATGAAGCCTCTGACTGATAAACAATAACTGTTTATTTCCACAAACTAAACCTTCAATCAGATCAAACCTCAGCAGCAAAAACCTTCAGACTTCAGCTGAGAGAAACTTTTCTTCTTCAGGAAATTTATTTGAATTTGGGATCAAACTCAGTGGATTTCTTGTTTCAGAGATAATGGATCTGATCTGAACGGCTCTGAAAACAATCGGACCTTTTGTTGTTTTCGAGCCGCAGACAGAAACGGAGATGATTCCCAACAAACTGGTCCATCAACAAAAAACACAAATTACTTTTTGCTCTGATGGTTTTAGTTGTTTAAACTCTGAGCCGACAGAGATGAACTGATTCCTGCTGTAAAACATAAATCTTCATCTTCAGATGAAGACTTTTATTCTTTGAATTTCCTGGTTTGAAATCGCTGCCGATCCCTTCATTTGTTGTTTAAATCACTTCGTTCTGCTGCATCTTTAAACATTCAGGAACAGCTTATTGGAAATAAAACAACTACAGTTTCTTTAAAACACCGAGTTATGATCTTCTGTCTCACAGTGAATCTAAGATAAGCAGATCTGCTGTCGGCAGAACCGTTCTGACTTCTTCTGTGGTTGTTTTAGTGTCGACTCAGATCACACCGACACCCGTCAGCATCAACAGCAGCTCAGCGTCTCCTGAAGCCAACGACCCGACTGGTCCTGGAGACGGTGGACCAACGACCGGATCCAACCAGTCCACCAGCACCTCACCAGTTACTGACGGACCCACCCACCCAACGGGACGCAACGTGACCGTGACGACCATCACACCTGACCTTAGCGACCCAACCAACAGCTCCTCTGTGGCGCCACCGGACCACGGGTCCAACACGACAACGGAGAACGGAACAACAGGAACACCGAGCCCAGACCCGACCGGGACTCTAAACACAATCATTACCCCAAACCCCAACTTGACTTTCACCCCGAGCCCCAACCCAACGAGCCCCAACCCAACGAGTCCCAACCCAACCAGTCCAAACCCAACGAGCCCAAACCCAACGAGCCCAAACCCAACGAGCCCAAACCCAATGAGTCCAAACCCAATGAGTCCAAACCCGACCAGTCCAAACCCAACCAGTCCAAACCCGACCAGTCCAAACCCGACCAGTCCAAACCCAACGAGCCCAAACCCAACGAGTCCCAACCCAAGTACAACACCGAGCAGGAACCCAGGTGCCGGCAGCGACGCGGAGGTTCCTGGATGGGGGATAGCTCTGCTGGTTCTGGCTGCCATGGTTCTGCTGCTGCTGATAGCACTGGTGAGACTGCACACTGATTACTTCCTGTCGTAAAGTTCTGTTTCCTGTTTATGGCTTATTCCAACCTTCAGCCGTCTGATGACTCTGCCCGGTACCGTTTCAGCCCAACTGGACCCAGTCCTGTTCTTCTTACGGTCCGTTTCACCGACGCAGAGAAACTTGTTTTTGTTAAACAAAGAAAAAACCACAAAGATCACTGAAAATCAACTAAAGAACATCAGTTATTGTTGTTGACTGACAGGACGTCCACGGGGACATGTCAAACTCAGCTGTGTCCTGGACTCAGTCTGCCTGTTTAAAGAGGGACCGGTAGTCACAGGGCTGTTTGGCATCATGGTGTGTACCACAGTGGACACGGGGGACAGGAAGCTGAGGACAGAAAGACAATGATTGACAGCAGGTTGAAGGTTAAAGTTGTTTCAGTGATCTTTGTGTTTTTGTTTACCTGAACATCGACCGTAAGGCAGAAGAAAAACAGCGCCCCCTGTAGGCTGCAGCACTCATTATTCTTCATGTTAAATAGTTCTTCGGTGTTTTTAGTCACTTTAAAAAGGTCACGTGACGCCATGATTGGCTAGGTGGGCGGAGCCAACACTCTGGTTCTGCCTGAGTATAAATATAAAGTAATTTTTGAACAATAGACAGATTTATTGACTTAACTTCTCGTCTTCAGCTCTGAATGAAGACTCTTTAGTCCCTCCGGACGTTTCTCTGCTGCAGTTTATTTTGGTTGGACTTTTTTAAAAGCAGCTCAGAGAACATGTCTCCTGGACTCCCGGGTCATTTCTGAGCGAGCAGAAGGCCCGAGGGTTCCCTCACCGAACACCGGATCTGTGGCTCTAACCCCACCCCTAACCCCAGATGTTCCCTGAAAGCATCACAGAGTCAGGAACATCTGCTGGAAGCGTTTAAATGAAACATTCTGTTTGTCTGCAGCTGCTGTGCTTGTTCTGCTCCCAGAGGAGCAGCAGGAACTTCAGTCCCTACGAGAACCTGAACCACAGAGACCCGATCCCTCTGTACACCACCCACAGCCGCTTCGAAGGGACCAACGGCAGGGACCACGTAAGTCCAGAGTCCCGTCAGAACCGAGCAAACATCCACACACAGGCAGGGTTCTGGTTCCCTCCGAGGCGAGAAGGAATAAAAACATTTCTGAAAGTGACCCAATCGAAATCAGTTCTTTAAGTTATTCTCCATCCTGAGATTAGGAGCCTTTTCCTGTCAGAGGTCAGAGGTCAGAGGTCAAAACCTTCCTCTGAAACTGTCCAGCAGCTGACAGTGAAGAAAGCCTGAGAGTTCAGCACTTTTGCAGCTCCTGGTTCTGGTTGTTCTGCCAGCCTTTCAGTTAAATAACCGACTGGATCCGTTTAAAACACTTTGATAAAACTCCACATTTTAAAACTACGTCTTTATTTCATGATTTAATGAAATCATCTTTATACAACATGCTTATTCTTCACAGTTTACAGAAAGATTAAAGTCCTTCTGTTCAGAGAGGCGAAGCTTTCAGAACCTGCAGCAGAACCCGACCCAACAGAACCGCCCGAGTTTCAGTCATTCCTGAACTTTAGATCCTGTTTGTTTCCTCGAGTCAAAGTTTGACCAGCAGGAAGAAAAGCCTGTTGACTTTAGCTTTCCTTTTCAGCCACACCACTGATTGAAGAGCAAACAATCTTTACATCACAGGAATATTCTGATATCTGACACACCTGCGAGCACCGAGTTAACCAGGAGATGGATGTTTTTCAGGAGGACGTGGAGAAGTCGATGAAGGAGCGGTCCGGCTCGTACACCATCAGCCCGGAGAGACAATAACCCTTTGATCGGAGGAAACTACGGCCGGACGGCGCTCAGATCTTTATTTATCGTCTGAACTGATTTCAGCTTCTTTCTGATGAAACTGCTCAGAAAGGATCTCAGTTTCTGTCAGATAGTATCTGTGGACGTGCTTGTCAGAACCAGAACCAGAACCAGCTTTTTTATTCATTCTTACAGCGACTCCATGTTTTATCCCAGAGCCGAGCCTGAAACCTGCAGCTGGAAACAAACAGACTCTGAGCTTTCACTCCCTGACCTCTGAGAACGTCAGAGAAATAAAACCTAAAAGGCTGAACATGGGAGGGACAGGTGAGGGACAGGTGAGGGACAGGTGAGCTGATGTCAGCATCTCAGGTGTTCGTCTGAGTCCAACTGATCGTTCACCGGGATCACATCCGTTTGTCTCCAGTCAGTCTCAGTTGCTTTCAGAGGTCACCAAACCCTCTCAAAGCTGTCTCACACTCTCTGACTCGGGGAGACTAAACTGAGACGGGTTTGAGACGGGTTTGAGACGGGTTTGAGACGAGTTTGAGACGAGTTTAAGACGGGTTTAAGACGAGTTTAAGTCCAGTTTGAGACAGGTTTGAGACAGCTTTGAGAGGGTTTGAGTCGCCCGTGATGAACACATCCTTTAATAAAATGTGGAACATGTTTCTAACGTGTTCAGACTCCCGGTGCGTGGAGAACGAATCTCTGTGACTCACGGGAGGAAACTGGGAACCTTTGCAAACGTTTCGAGACATTTCAGAGACCGTCTGGTGAAGCTGATTCAATAAATGACACTTTATGACTTTTAGATAATTAAATCTAACAAACATTCTGGGTGCAGCTGTAGCAGCTGCTACTGCAGCTTCAGTTTCCAGCCTGGAAGTCGGTTCATTAATCAGACATGAGCTGTGATTAGTTACTGACTGTTAGTAAAATGTCTCCAGCTTTATGGGGTTTATTTCAGCTGGTTATTGATCATATTTAGGTTCTGCAGCAGCAGTTTGTTCCTGTCGTTTATCTGCAGTCTCAGAAAGAAAAGACAAAGATGTGGAAGGCTGAGATCTGTTTCCTGTTCAGATTTAATCAACCGAGGTTTAAATTTCATCTTTATACAACATGCTTATTTTCATCTGTCTGTAAACTTTATCTTCTAGTAGAAATGAGGATTCTCTTTGATTCGTGTTTCTGTTTGTAAATCCAAAGAATTCAGGAGAAATAAAACAAATCAGCTGTTTTCTGTTTGGAAACAGGTCTTCAGTTTGACACGTTTAGGTTCAAGATTTCTTCTGTTTTCACTTTAAATAAAATCTAACGTTGATCTGAAGCAGGGATGTGACGAGCAGCTAACTCAGACTCCATTCTCCTGAAGGTTTGTGTTTTTAGGCTTCATGCTTGTTCTGTCCTCGTCTTGTCTCTCATGTTCTGATTAAAAGTCAGACAATAGCTAAAACATTTGCTCCTCAGGCAGATCCAGGGTGAAGTTTTCTTCTGCTCCTTTATTGGAGCATTTTGTCCCAGCATGATGTAGGTCAGAGGGATTTTATTCCTGACCGAGCTTTTCTTCGCAGGCGTTCAGCAGCACATGAGCTCACAGACAATAGCAGCTGCTGCCAAGGGACATAACGTCTGACAATACAGCGAGCAGGTAAACGACAGCTGAGAGGGACTCACCTGGTGACTCAGCAGCATCATCTCTGAGGGGAGGAGGGGAAGCTGCAGACCTGAAACAACAAGTTTACTGTCAGTTAAAGTGAGCGTGAGGTGTTCACTGTTACTGAACGCCGCAGGGGGGCGTGTCGCTGAGCTGAGCAGGTTAAAAACTTTACAGCTTCAATCTGACAGCAGCTGGAAGGCTCTGAACTCTGAAGACAGGTCAGTGCTGCCCCCTGCTGGCTGGAAGGAGTTACACCTGAGCTGTTACACCTCAGCTGTTACACCTCAGGTGTTACACCTGAGCTGTTACACCTGAGCTGTTACACCTCAGCTGTTACACCTCAGGTGTTACACCTGAGCTGTTACACCTGAGCTGTTACACCTGAGCTGTTACAC
>NC_051445.1:590778-593997 GCF_001649575.2 Kryptolebias marmoratus
GTTACACCTCAGGAGTTACACCTGAGCTGTTACACCTCAGGAGTTACACCTGAGCTGTTACACCTCAGGAGTTACACCTCAGGTAAGAAACAATTAAGAACCTTAATTAGATTAAAATAAATAAGAAACCTGCAACACTTCATATCTTTATTGATAACATTTTTTTCCTGTAAATTACATTTGTGAGGAAATTATTTTTTGCTAACACCTTTAAGTTTAAACATGAAACAATCCAGTTTTCCTTTTTCCAACAGATTCCACGAACGCATCACTGACATCTGGGTTTTAATCCATTTCAGCCCAGTTCTGTGTCATTAACCCAATTTAAAGTCTTTATTTATCCTCAAACTGTGAAACTGTTTGACGCTGATCTTGTTTATCAGAAATCCTTTTTGTTTTATTTGTGAATGTTTTGTCTTTGAGTCTCTGTAAAATCAGAGACATGCTTTCAGCAACAAAAGCAGGATCTCAATCAGATCAGATTAAATCTGCACTGATAATCCGTCCTGGAGGTCAGAGGTCAGGGGTCAGAGGTCAGGGGTCAGGGGTATCCAGGCTCTTCAGCCACAGCTTCAGGGCATACTTGGTTCCGGTGCTGACCCGCTCCACATCTGGACCGCTGAGCGGAGCTCGACTGGTGAAGATCCGTGTCGGCAGCAGAGAGTCGGTCAGAGCTCCGTCTGCAGAAACCTGCGCCACGCTGCAAACGTCAGGAGACTTTCAAACATGAAACATGTCAGAATAAAAGTCCAGAAACAGAGACTCAGCTGCCTGGAGCTCCAGAACCAGACCGCCTCCAGCTGAAATCTCTACATGCATCAGATAAATATTCATCCTGCAGATGAACTGTCCGCTGCTCTTCACTTCCTGTTTCCCTGTTTCATCCGCCATGTTTTCCTTCAGGGTTTGGTTTGGAAATGAACATTCATCTGATGACTGTTTGGGCTCATAAATGATCACTCAGAGTCAGGAAATAAAATGATAAATAAACGGTTTTATCTTTTAATAACCAAACGTATCTGGATTTATTCTCCCTGCTTCAACTGGAGCTCTTTAAAGAAACATTTAAATGTGGATCCATCTGTGTCTGATCACCTGATGCTGCTCTGCAGGCCGTCCTCACAGACGTCCCCCTCCTCTCCGTCCACCGAGGACACGACGGCTGCGGCCAGCTGCCGGTCCACCCACACGGTGCCGCTGACCTCGGCAGGGGACGGTTTCAGAGACGGCTGCAGACACGGAGACAGGAGTCAGGCCCGAGGACAGACACGTCTCTCTGATGTCAGAAACATTTCAGTCCAAGGATGAAAACATGGCTCCCATCCACAGCTGATTACCTGCAGCTGCAGGTGAGACAGGGACGAGAGCAGCAGCATGTAGACCACGACGTGATGTCTCTGAGGACGTCCTCGGGACAGCATGAGAGGAAACACCGACTGAGGGGACAGAGAGGACCACAGCTGTTTCCACAACCCAACTTATTTTAGCTGCTCGAACCTTCAGCTCGTTGGAGACGGCTGAAGGGACGTTTGTAACTTTTAACTTTACTTTTATAAATTTTATAGAAATTCAGTTCTTTCAAAAAATGATTCTCTTTGAAATCTGCTTCTGTCTTCTCAGCAGCATTTAGCTGATTCCTGCCTGATGTCAGAGAAAAGAAGAGGAGGACGAAGGACGGTACAGGATCTGAAGGTTCCTAACGAGCTGAGCTGCAGCTCGCAGGTCTCTGAGAATCACCTTGTTGGTGTGAAACCTGTGTCTCAGCGCAGCTCGTGTCTCACCTCCCACAGTCCCAGGACTTCTGGAGACGCTTCATCTGGTTTCAGCTGGAGTCCAGTTTCCTCCTGGAGCTCCCGGAGACCCGCAGCCAGCAGCTGGACACAAACACTTTACATTACCTCTGAGTTTCACACATTTCTGACAGAAATATCTGCTCAGAAGCAGAGAATCACTCACGGTTTCATTGGGCTCAACATGGCCGCCTGAAAGTAAAAAATGAATCACCGTAAGTATTTCTGCGAAGGTTTAATGTTGAATGAAGACGTGAGCAGGAGGCGGTGACCTGGAGGAACCCAGATGTTGGGAAAAATCCTGAGCTGCTTTGCTCGTCGGGTCAGCAACACTCTCTGATTGGCTGTCTGAAGCAGGATGGCCACGCCCACATCCACTCCACGCTGCCGAACGTCCAATGGGATGGCGGCAGCCTCCGTGGGCGACAGGTGTTTGATGGGACAGAAGGAGGGTCTCTGACAGGAAACCAGGCTGTTACAGTCAGAAGCATCCCAGACAGAGACAGAGAGGATCCTGAAGATCTGACCTTCAGGAGGAGCTGCTGTCCGTCAGCTGCTGCTGAAACGATGAACTTATTGTCCTCCAGAGAGCAGCTCACCTCCACCTCGTCATCGCCGCCGTCCGAGAAGTGACCCGTCACGCTCTGAGGGACGCCGAGGAGGTGGGACGAGGAGGAGGAGAAACACAAACATCAACCAAACTGAAACTTCTCAGCTAAAGAGTAATTAACCTTCAGAGAACCATATTTGGATCAATTAGAGATTTTCACTTCAGTTTTTTAGAATAACTTAAAGGTCATAAAGGGGCGGGGTCACAAAGGACAGAAAATCTCAGGTAAATTTCAGGAAACTTTCCAGAAGTTTAAATTTAGGTTTTTAAAAAGGATTGAATTTTATCTGGAGATGGCATCACCTCAAAAGGAACGTCGCAACGTTCCCCTCAGAACCAGAACCAGCAGGATGGTTCTGACAGACCTGCTGGTTCTGGGTCCACTCCTCCACTAAACAAAGACGTTTAAATACAGAAATATGATGAATAAACTCTGGGTTCTGTTTGAACCAGGAGAGGATTTTTGGTATTTTCACGTCTCTGTTAGACATTTTGTGTTGATGACATCACAAACTCAGACGCTCTGATGAAGCTCCTCCCTCCGACGCTCTGATGAAGCTCCTCCCTCCCTGCTCGCCTTCACTTCTTCGGCCGGCTGACTGAAAAGGAACGAACCGGATCACCTGCTGACAGACTGACCTGCAGAAACTGAGCTCTCTGCGGCGCCGCTCGGTCCTTACAGACGTAAACCAGGATCCTCCGGACTTTCTCCATGCTGCTCCTCCTCAGCTGCTCCTCCTCAGCTCCTCCTCCTCCTCCTCCTCCTCTCCTCCTCCTCCTCCTCTCCTCCTCCTACTCTCCTCCTCCTCTCCTCTCCTC
>NC_051445.1:594984-601910 GCF_001649575.2 Kryptolebias marmoratus
CTCCTCCTCTCCTTCTCCTCAGCTGCTCCTCAGCTCCTCCTCCTCCTCCTCAGCTCCTCCTCTCAGAGCGGCGGTCTGTAACACAGAGACGTGTTTCCATCAGATCCCAGATTTAACAGATCTCTTCCATCAGTGATCTGAACTTCCTGAGGTTCTCTGACCTTCAGCTGAAGGTTCCTGTGGGTTTGGAGGCTGCTGGTTAATAAATCTGATTATTATTCTGATATATCAACTAATTCCACCTGTTTGTAGCTCAGATTCAGCTCTGACTGATCTTTAACTAACTGTACAATAATTCTAACATTCTGTCAAAACCTTATTTGGAAAAATAACTACAATACAAAGCTGTAAAAGAAAGTAAAAAATAACAGATTTTTTAATTTAAAAAATTCTTTAATAGTAGAAAATAAAGTAAAACTGTTTTGTGGTCTAATGAAGTCAGTTTGTTTCTCCTAAATTTAACTAAAAATCTTAATTTTAGGGACTTATTTTCCTACACCAGCTTGTTCAAGTTGGCAGATTTATTTTATGTTTGTGTTGGAACCAGCAAATGTGATATTTACAGATAAATCACTAATAAATCACAGATAATTCACTGCCTGTTGCTTCTTTCAGTTTCTAACATTTATAACATAAATCTGCAGAGTTCACAGCTTAACAGAATATTTAACAGCTGAGTAAAATAATAAATATTTATCTAAATACATAAAATAAATATCTAAATCTTTTTGTTTCTAACAGTGGACTTTATTTAACATTCAGGTCTGATAATAAAATAACTAAAAACAGTAAAACAAACTGTCAAACCTTCGTTTTTACTGTAAAAACCTTAAATGATAAAACCTGGTCCGGTTCTGAAGGTTCTGTCGCTGCAACAGTTTAATCAGAAGAAACGAACCGGGTCAGAAACCAGAAAAGCTGTAAAAACTGAGCCCGAAGGAACGGATGCTAACATGCTAACATCGCACCGGATGTTAGCCCGACTCCACATCCGGCTTACGCTTCACAATAAAAGCGCCTGCTTTGGTTTGATCAAATCAACTTCCGGTGTACTTCAAGCTTCATTCTGTTTGGTTAAGATGACAGATTGTTTTATGTTGTTTTTGTCTGTTAGCAAAATATCTCATACCTCACTGGATGGATTTTATTAAACCTTCCAGAAAGAATTTGTTGGATGTTTGGCTAAAATTTTCATCTTAAAGTTCAGATAAATTAAAGTCTGACACCAGACTTTTTAGTTTTATTTCAGTTTTATTATTTCATTACAGAGAAAAAACAGGACAACACAAAGAAAAGTTTAGTGTTTTTTCTTGAGTTTAGTATTTAAACATTCTACAGATTTTTGTAATAAAATCATTTTTAGTGACTGATTTGTGTCGATTGATAAGTTTAACTTTACTGAGTGCAGCAAATCTTTATCGTGTGATTAAAAGACATTAAGTTTCAGAGTAAACTCCAAGTAAAGCACAACACACGTTTTAAAGTGCCGGAGAAACAGGAAACAAAGTGAAAAATAAAATCAAAGTTTCTGGATGATGAAGAGTTTGACAGTCTTCATCGCCTCTCAGGGCATCTCAGCTTTACGCTCGTCCTCGCTGAACTCAGGAGATCCTGGAGGAAGCAGGGAGCTGCTGTCAGCCTCCACCTGCAGAGGTCAAAGGTTAAAGTTTAGGGTTCCTCAGCTTCTGTTCTCCAGCTGAGCCATAAAAACGCTGAGTCATGATATGAGTCAGCAGTCCCAGAAAAACCGTTTGAAACAAACTGAAGCTGCAACCTGAGAAACTTTCTTCTTTCAACAAAAAAACATCAATAATTCATCAGCGTCAGCGGGTCAAAGGTTAAATCCGTTTTACACGTCCAACAGGATTTAAATGAAACTGATTTTACTTCATGAAGATGAAAACTACAAAGTTCAAACTCATTTGTTGTTAAAGAGAACTGATGTTTATTTCCTGTTGATTTTAATTCAAAATGCAAACATTCTTCTTCTCTGGATCTAAATAAAATCCTGTTTGTTGTAAGAAACCATCAACTCGTCTGAGAGGGAGGCTCAGCTCTCTTACCGACACGGGGGAGTAATGCTTGCGGCGCTTCAAGATCTTTCCTGACAGAACGCAGATGGTGACAGACACACAAACCTGAAGGACGAGCAGAACCAGGAAGAGGCCCTGAAGTCCGAACAGAACCTCCTGAAACATCAGATACGAGACAAAGACAGCAGAGGATCAGAAGAGTTCTGGTTGATCACATGTTTCTGAGAGTCTCCGGATCAACCCAGCAGGTTCCACCGAGTCGTTTTTTCTCAAACAGAACCTGAAAGAGTTAAAGCTGGGAGAGAAGCAGTTCTTCAGTTCTGGACTTACTCTGACCGTGTAGAGCTCCTCGGGACAAACGGGCCTCGGCTTCCGTCCGCTGTCGTACTGGTACCTGTTCCTGTACCTGTACCTGTCCCACCTGGACGAGGTGGTGGGGATCGGGGTGGTGGTGGGGGCCAGGGTGGTGGTGGGCATGTCTTCGGTCAGGTATCTGCAGATCATGTCCCTGGGGGAGACGTAAACAAAGAGCAGGCAGAGGTAGACCCCCCCCACCAGGCCCAGCAGGATGCTGAGAACGTTGGACACCAGAGACACACAGACCTGCAGAGACAAACACACCCGTCCAGAAGTCCTTCAGACATAAAAACTGCAGCAGCTGGAGACACTGAAAGGCTTCAGGACACCCAGAACCGAAGGAGACTCGTTAAAGATCCTGTCTCACTGGAGGGACCAGCTGGAGACACAAAGTCCCTTAGAGTCCCCCAGAGTCCCTTAGAGTCCCCCAGAGTCCCTTAGAGTCCCCCAGAGTCCCTCAGAGTCCATTAAGAGTCCCCCAGAGTCCCTTAGAGTCCCTCAGAGTCCCCCAGAGTCCCTCAGAGTCCCTCAGAGTCCCTCAGAGACCCTCAGAGTCCCCCAGAGTCCCTCAGAGTCCCCCAGAGTCCCTCAGAGTCCCTCAGAGTCTCTCAGAGTCCCCCAGAGTCCCCCAGAGTCCCTCAGAGTCCCCCAGAGTCTCTCAGAGTCCCTCAAAGTCCCTCGGAATGAACTCCCAGTGAAAGCTGGTCTGAAGTCTGACCCGAACTCAAACATTCAGGATGTTTATAAAAAATACTGAAGGCTGAAGGAATACTAATATAATAATAATAATAATAATAATAATAATAATAATAATAATAATAATAGGCCTGTGAAGGAATGCTTATCACCCGCTGAGTTTCAGGCTGAATCATCTGATGACAGAAATTTCAGCCTTTGAGACGCTCAGAGTCGGTGCTGAGGACTCTCAGCTACTACCACCCAACTCTGTAAAACTGACTGAAGGTCAGTTGGCTGTGGCGGCCATCTTGATTTAGGCAGACTCTAAAAGTTAGTCAGCTGTTTTTGTCCATCCTATAATTATTCACTGAAAGTTTCATTAAAATTTGTTCAGTTGTTGAAAACATTATCGCCCACCGTTCGCCTGTTAGCGGCGGATAATCACTGCGAAGGACTCGAGTCGGCCTCCCGACGGGCTCCAGAACCTTTCCAACATGTTGAAAACTGCAGGAAGGACCTGGGAACGTTTCAGAAACGTCCTCCTGAGGCTCTTTAAAGGATTCAAACTTCCACAAATATCAACGTTTCCAAGTTCAATAAAACATCTGAAACATTATTTCCTGAATGAATCTGAGAATCTTAGATTTATATCCAGATAAATTAAAAACTCACCAGTCTGGTTGAAGTCCGTCTCCCTGCTGCCACGGCCACGGAGCCAGAAACCACGAACTGAAACATCAGAAGTTTACGTTTCAGATGCACTTTCAGAATTAAAGTCTTTAAAGTTCAGTCCAGGAAACAGAAGAGCCTCTCTGACAGAAACTAAAACCATAAAACTTAAATAAAAAGTGTTTTTATTCATTTTATACCTTCTCCACTTTCATACAGTCAGAAGCTGATTATTGGGCCAAGTCTATTTACTGGAACTGATGAGGCCGTTTTTTAAATTTTGTTCTTCCAAAAGAACGACCTTCAATTTGGTGCTGAAGCACGGGAGGGGAAGTGTCATGGTTTGGGGTGGGTTAACTGTCAGGATCTGATTAAACGCTTGAAGATAACATGACATGATCTGAGTTATTTATGTTAAACATTTATAACCTCCACAGACTGAACCTCCGAGCGACGACGGCTACTGATCAGGTCGGTTTACGTACGACGGCACCGAGGCCGAACGGGGCGTAGATCATCAGCGGCGGCAAGTACACGGCGGTCAGAGCGAAGAGGATGCACAGCAGGCCGATGAAGATCTGCACAATCTGAAAACACACAACAGGTTCATCCTTAAACTCTCCAGCTGCCTCGTCGGCCGCACGGCGCCAGCTTCACTCACCCCGAGGCCCTGCTGCTCGCTCCGCAGGAACATGGCCGCCTTACTGTCCTTCTTGGAGAGAGGAGGCGGGGCTGCAACCTCGGGGGGCGGAGCCTGCGGTGAAGGGTTGGCGGGAGCCTGGAGGGGAATGGAGGAGCCATCTTTGGGGATGACTTGTGTTACGATCATAACTCCACCGACGGTGGTGACGGATGTGGACGCCATGACGACAGGAGAGCAGAGGGAATTCTGGGAAGATAAAAACATCCTGTCACAACCTTTAACCTTTGACCTGAGGACTGAGCCGTTCTGGTTCTGGTTCTTCAAACTTGAATCGTTCTGAAGTGAACCCAGGCTCTCAGATGTTTTGATTAATTGTTAGTTTGGGTTGAAGGAAGAGGAAATCCTTTCGTTTAAAGTCCCAGGTTCGAGGCAGAGGTTATTTATTCACCTGGAACACCTGGAACATCTGGGGACTCATTTATTTCTCTTTAATTCTCCTCCATAAAGTTTAATTTATGAAACCCTCACCAGCACAGCCCTCTGATTTAAAAGTTTTATTTTGAAATTAAATATTTAAGATCTGTGATTACAGGAACCCTCAGAGGACCTCTGCTGATTCTTACAAACGGACCTGAGGTTGTCCCATCAGTCAGAGGTGATCATAGCTCAGGTCAGTTAATCAGATGGTTTGATTTTAATGCTGCGGCTCCACATCCGGGTTTACCTGGGAACACCTGAGCACTGAACGCCTCAGGTGTTCCCAGGTAAAAACAGACAGTCTGAATGGAGTCTGCTGATTTTCAACATACTGACCGTCAAAGTTTAGCTTTGAAATATTAATAAACAAATTAAAATGTTCACGAAGCTCAACGGAACCGAACAGAATCTGTGGCGCAGCTTCGATCCAACCGGAAATAAAATCCTCCAAAGGGATTTAAAAAAATAAAACTCACCCCAGGTGTGCAGCACAGCGGGTTACCTGGTCTTAAAGGAGGTTTCAGGCGGAGAACCGAACCGAACCGAACCGAACTTTTCTTTGGTCAGGTCTCCGTGCTGCCTTCAGGTGCACTGTGGAAATCTCACTATCAAGTCCCTTCCTCTCAGTCAACAAACAAACACTGGAATAAAACCACCTGACTCCAGGAATAAATAATCATATTAAGAATTATAAATAAAAACGTGTTACATTTGGCGTAAATATTTTACAGCGTTAAAACTAAAAACATTTATTTTTCATTAAAGTTTTCATCACAAAACTACTAATAATTTTCTTTTCACGAATACAAGAACACAAATAAACTGATGTTTTATCCTCAGACAGTTTGTAGAATTTATTTGGATGACAGAAATTTAATTTTCCCAAGTTATTCTGCTTTTTCCTGATTAAACCTTAGAGTTCCGACAGCACCTGAAGGCACCAGCAGGAAGCGCCGCTGCATCATTTCTGGGAAGCAGTTTGTTGACATAATAAAACCAGAAGATTAGCTCATAAAACAGGAAAGACATTCAACAATAAAAGCATTAAAATGAAGACGGTGTGTAGCGTCACCCTGACACACAGTTAAACAGTTTTATTTATAAAAAACAGGAAAATAATCCATGAAAGAGCTGAGAAAAGAGCCCTTCTTCAGCTGAGAGGCACCGAGTTGGAGCTAAAATCATGGATTCTGACAATCAGGTCATTTAAATCAACATTTCAGAATAAAAGCAAAGACTTGAAAACAGATTAAAACATGTTCAAACTGCAGGTTTTATTTGTGCCAGCAGAGGGGAGCGCAGCACATAGATTTCAATTATTCTAATAAATTCACTGTTAGGAATAATTCCTGAGAATAAACTGCTTTTATTACATTTATTTACTCTGAAAATTAAAGAAACAAAACAAAAATCAGCTCCTTCAGCTCCAGATGTGGTTATTTATCAGATTTATCCAACAAGAATTTAAATATATTAACATAAAAACAAACAAAAAAAAAACTGAACTGCCCAGAAAACAATAAAATTAAATAAAATCACATTTATTTCATTGATATGATCAAAGGAGCCATTTTCCCTTTTCTTTTTAAATAAAATCTGTCATGAGACAAAAGAACAACTTAAAGACTGAAAGAAAAACAAAAACTCTACAAAACTATTTCACAAAAAAACGGAGTTCTTCTACGATAAAATTAAAAACTATCCTCAGAAAAGAAACAAAGTTGTTGCTAAAATGAGAAAATCTGAAGGCAGAAAAACAGGAGCTAAAATCTGACAGGTGAGTCTCTCAGGAGGTCTGTGGATCCGGTTTTTAGGGACCAGGACCAGTGGGTCCAGGCTGGAGGCAGTCCTGATCCCGTTCCTGAGCTGGCCCCTGAGTCGGCTCCTGAGCCGGCCCCTGATCTGGCCCCTGAGTCGGCTCCTGAGCCGGCCCCTGATCTGGCCCCTGAGCCGGCCCCTGAGCCGGCCCCTGATCTGGCCCCTGATCCGGCCCCTGAGCCGGCCCCTGATCTGGCCCCTGATCCGGCCCCTGATCTGGCCCCTGATCTGGCCCCTGATCCGGCCCCTGA
>NC_051445.1:603874-605239 GCF_001649575.2 Kryptolebias marmoratus
GTCGGCCCCTGATCCGGTCCCTAATCCGGCCCCTGATCCGGCCCCTGAGTCAGCCCCTGATCCGGCCCCTGAGTCGGCCCCTGAGTCGGCCCCTGAGCCGGCCCCTGTGCTGACCCCTGTTCCAGCCCCTGAGTCGGCCCCTGAGCCGGTCACTGATTCGGCCCCTGAATGGCGGTCTGATCCGGAGCCCCGCCCTCCGTAGGGCTCAGGAAACAGATCTCTACGGCCGTGTTTGTCTTGCTGCCGTCCTCCGAGGAAGCCAGCGGATCGGACCTGAAACCGGTTTTCTTTTGTCTCCAGAAGTGGAGCGATCCCAGAACCAGAACAATGAGTGAGGTGGCCAACAGGAGCGAGACGACCACCAGCTGGTTGTAGTAACTCCGCCCTCCCTGAGGCTGATGGGTGGGGCTTAGCCTTCTGAAGGTGGAAACTCCTCTCCTGTCGTCCGGTCCTGCTGACAGTTTTCCACCTTCGGCTGCGGACACACGCTCCTTCGGCTCTTCTGTCAAGTTCCTGTCTTTGTTGTCGGTCACTGAATCCTCAGGAACTGGTTCCACAGTCGGTTCCACGGTCGGTTCCTCGATCGGAATCTCCTCGAAGTTCTCCTCCGGCTCTTTGGACCCGTCAGCCTCCGGTAAACTCCGCGGGCTGGGAACGGTCCGGACGACGTAGCTGGCCACCACCTCCTTCTGCCCGCCTTCCTCGGCCTCGCAGAGGAACCTGCCGAAGGTGCCGGAGGAGGCGAGGAAGCTGAGGCTGCCGTCGGCGGAGCGGATGAAGAGCTTCTCTGACAGAGTGTGGCTCAAGGTCCAGGTGAGGGCGGCCATGTTGGAGGGCTTCTGACACGGGAGCCTCACCGCGTCGTTCAGACGGACCAGAACTTCTGCAGACAGGAAGGAAAATGTTTCTGATCAGCTGAAAGTCTTCAGGAAGTCATCATCAGATTAATGATGAAGGGTAACCTGTGTCCTCGGTGACCCGGGTGTCCTCTGGACATCTGTCCTCTGTCCTGCCGGTCTCCAGGTTCTGAACTCTGAAATCATTTAATAAATTTAATCCATCAACAATCTCAGCTTTAGTTTTACTTGAAATTCCTTCACTCACACGTCCTCCTGGTTCTGGTCCAGACCCGTGCAGACTTTCCTGGACCGACTCCAGACACACAGAGGGTCTCTGGCCAGGATGCACTGCCTGCAGCTTCTGTAGACCGAACACCTGGCCACAGGTACGGCCGTCACACCTTCAGACGACCCCACATACAGAACCCCCTGCAGAACCACAACGTGTCAGTGAGCCGGACTCACGGGTCCGGAGTCAGAGGTCCGGTCTCTGAGGTCTGGAGTCCGAGGTCCGGAGTCAGAGGTC
>NC_051445.1:607490-610578 GCF_001649575.2 Kryptolebias marmoratus
CCGGAGTCAGAGGTCCGAAGTCACAGGTCCGGAGTCACAGGTCCGGAGTCAGAGGTCCGGAGTCAGAGGTCCGGTCTCAGAGGTCTGGTCTCTGAGGTCCGGTCTTAGAGGTCCGGTCTCAGAGGTCCGGTCTCAGAGGTCCAGAGTCAGAGGTCCGGTCTCAGAGGTCTGGTCTCTGAGGTCCGGTCTTAGAGGTCCGGTCTCAGAGGTCTGGTCTCAGAGGTCCGGTCTCTCCCGGTCTGCAGAGATGGTGTGAGGTTTACCTTGGAGGAGGACAGGACCAGGCTTTGGACCAGCTGAGGTTTTGTGAAGACCTGGATCTCCTCAATCACTCGTGGACCCTGATCCAACAGAACCACCTTGTGGAGGAATCCGGTCTCTGGAGGTCAAACAGTTTCAGACTTTTTATCTTCAGGTGACAAAAAAAAATCCCCTGAAACATTCTGAGCTTCTCACCCGTAAGAAGGAACAGGATGTGATACTGTTTGCCATCAGCTGCTAGCGTCCTCATCACAGCCACTCGGGTGTACTTCTGCTCCGAGGAGAGCAGAACCTGCCTGGCTGGTTCCACACTTCGACTGGTCAGGAACGTCCTCTTCACCTGCTGCAGCTCAGAATCTGGAGAACCCGACAGTCCGCACTGCCGGAGGAACCGCGGATTTAAGGAACAAACGAAAGGAAAGCAGCAGGTTTCACGACGGCAGAACCAGTTCTGGATAAAGGAAGGAGACGTCCTCACCTGTCCCAGGTAGGACTGTCTGTTCTGGACTGGTCTCCACTGATGGGAGTTGAGGTCAAAGGTTTTATAGTTTCCTTTGAAGACCGATCTGACGTCCTGCAGGCGGAACACGCAGACTGCAGACTCCGGCTGCACGGACCTGAAACAGGTTTAAAGCTCAGTTCAGACGCTGATTCGTTTCTTTAATGAGACCAGATGTGAGGAGTTTTCTCACCACTGGGAGGTGAAGACGCCATAAAACTGTGTTTCTGAGGCGTCCCTGCCCTCTGCAGGCGGGAGCGTGAACAGGTCCTGCAGGACATTAAACGGAAGCGCTCCGCCGCTCCCACAGACCAGAGCAGCTTTGGCGAAGGACGTCCACTTCTTCTGCAGAGTCCTCTGTCCCCCGACGTCGTCCTGGGAGACAAACAGACACGCTTTCAGCAACCATTTCCCCTCCGCCATCACGCCAGCCTCAGCTCTCTGCCTCACCTTGCAGACTTGAGCCACTCGGGGGATCCGAAGCTCGTTTATAAAACTGAACTCTTTCCCAACTTCGGTAAAGAAGAAGTAGAGTTTCTGCTGATCCAGAACCGGAGAGGAGCCCACGAACGTTGGTTCTGAAACACAGGAAGTGAGAAAGACGTGAAGGAAGTTGTGGCAGAGAAAAAAGATCTGAGAGCATTCGGAGCGTTCAGCTGAGGGCCTCAGACATGATTATAAAGCAATAATGGGCCAAAGAAACTCTGGTGTCCCAACCACAGCCGAGGCTTTCAAAAGGAGGGCAAAGTGTTCGAAGGAGGACGGCAAAGATCTTATGACAGGATGAGGAAGTGAATCATCTGAGAGAAAAAGAGGAAGCAAAGTTTTACACCTTCTAGAGCCTCCCTGCAGTGTGGCTCAGATTCATGGTTTTCTTACATCAGTATTTTAATTTAAACGAACACAGATTCGTATAATCTGAAAACTGACACGACGTCACGTCTTTGGCCTCCAGGAAAGAAATCTGAGGCAACAACAGCTCAGGGTTTAACCAGAGAGCTGGACTTTAATGACTGAACTCATCATCCTGAAGATTTTACCTCCGAATGTCCAACTTTTCCCTCAGAGACTGTTTGTCTGAGGCTTACTTTTTACTCTGAGTTTCTGCCTGAATCACCACGGCAACCAGCTGCTTCTGGGTCTATATTACCCAGCATGCTTCTCTTCCTCCTATGTTTCCATCATGGCCGCCCCCACAGATCCTTCATCTTTGATGTTCAGGAAGATTCAGAGGAACAGGAAGAGGACTGAGCCTGGACTTTCACAATAAGAGCCCAGTTATTAAAAGAACAAAGCCTGAAACTGTTTGGCTTCAGAGAAGTTTGTTTTTCTCGTCACTGCCCCGTGACACGGTTCAAGCCGTCACTCACCAATCAGGAGGCTGACAAACGTGTCCAGGTTGACGTCTGAGCGGCCATCTTTGCTGAAGTATCGAGAAATCTGTGGCTCATTTCCTCTGAAGTCGGTGGTTGTGGCGGTAAAAAGCTCTCCGTCTGCACATGAAGCAACAGATTATTTGTTTTTAACGTGACTAACCTCCCATCCAGCCTCGACTCGCCCCATTAAAGAGATGCAGAGACATCTGAGGGACGTCTGAGGGACATCTGAGGGACGTCCCAACTGACCGATGGTGACGGCAGAGCTCCTCTCAAACGGGCTGAACGGACAGCGACCTTTAGCTCCGCTCTGATGGACCACAGAGAAGCTCTCGACGTCCTGCAGGAGACAAACAGAAGCTGAGACCAATCAGATCACATTCAGAGGGGCTCAGTGTCCTCTCAGGGACACTTGGACGTCCTCAGGCTCTGGGAGGACTTACGATGTAGGCCTGATGGGGGTTGAAGGCGTAGCTGCCGCAGGCGTAGAGGTGGGTGGAGTTTATGGGTTGAACCACGTGGACAAAGTTCAGACAGTTGACCTGAAGATGGGACAGGAGGGACACGTCACGGCTGGACACGTCAGATCCTGAGTTTTAGGATGAACTCATATTTACCGCAGGATTCGTCACTTTCATTTTGCAGGCGTCGATCTCGCCCTCGGTGGGACTCCACGCCACCTGAACACAACAACACCTGAGGTGAAACGACAACGATCAGAGGACGTCACACCTGACCGATCCTCCTCCTCACCTTCTTCTTCAGGCTGATGACATCACTCCGGCTGACGTCCAATGAGAGGACGGCGTCTCGCGCCCCGACGTAGAGGGTGGAGCCATCGTCGCTTAGCAACAGGGTGGTGGCGTTCTGAACATCAGGGAGGCTGAGGCGGACCAGAGGTCTGTCTGTGGAGTCTGAACACACACACACACACACAGAGGGACACACACAC
>NC_051445.1:614108-617589 GCF_001649575.2 Kryptolebias marmoratus
GACTGAACCAGAACCTGAGGCTGGACCAGAACCTGAGACTGGACCAGACCCTGAGACTGGACCAGAACCTGAGGCTGGACCAGACCCTGAGACTGGACCAGACCCTGAGACTGGACCAGACCCTGAGACTGGACCAGAACCTGAGGCTGGACCAGACCCTGAGATCGGACCAGACCCTGAGATCGGACCAGACCCTGAGATCGGACCAGAACCTGAGACTGAACCAGACCCTGAGACTGGACCAGAACCTGAGACCGGACCAGAACCAGCTGAGTACAGATCCATGGGAACTGAAACTGGTGGAATAATCTCAGGATTGGTGTAAGTTTCTGACTCTGAACGAAGAGGAAAGTTTGGTGAAGCAGGAAGTGAAGCTCGAGCTCTGAAGGCCTCAGAGTGGAACATCTGCATCATCTGCAGAGACCTACTGCTGCGGTTCTGCTTCAGACAGGATGTGGTTCAGGTCTGCAGAGAAACTCTTCTTCTCTGAAAATCAGCCTCAAATAAAAACGACTGTCTCCAAATAAAGATATGAGACGCTTCTGAGAATAAACGGTTTGTTGAAGGACGACTCTCAGCTACCACCACACCAAACACCTCCTAAAACAGCTGCAGCCAGTTCTGTTTAGCTGTGGCGGCCATCTTGAAGTTCATTAAGATCTGTCCACTGGTTGGGCAGATATTTGGCTAACAGACAGAGACTCAGATTAGTTAACAGGTTAAATATATTAATGGTTAAATCTTTATTTTTGATCTTGACTAACCTGAAACGTTGAGTAAAATTTATAAACTAATTATTGACCCAGTGGTGGTTTTATTACAGGATCCGGAGCGTTTTAGCCTCACAGATTAAAAATAAAAACAGAAACATTAATCTCTATTTATATTTCTCAGATATTTAAAATAACCTCTGTCTGATTGTTTCATATTTGTTGGATAATAAAAGAAATTCTTCTCTTATTTCTGTCCCTTAATGCGTCGTGATGAAGTAAAATAAGACGAAGGAAACTAACGGTTCTTTTTCTCACAGGAAGGAAGTGACAGAAACCTTTTCCAGCCGCAGAAAGAAGATTAAAAACTTGATGTTTTCTGTGGGGAAGTTATGATTCGAGGAAGGTTGAGGAGCCCGACCCCGAGGCGTCTGCGGCTCTTTAGGTTACTGGTGTGAAGCTTCAGAACCACAATATTTTCAGAGTTCATCGTATTAAAACCACTAAATTCATGTGTGAGAGCGTTCCTTCAGATTAAATAAAACAGAAGTCTGTTGATTTAAACTCACATAAATCTGTGATTAAAGCTCCTCACTGCAGAGTCATGAGGACCGGTCAGATAAACATCAGAAAATAATTAAATCCATCATTTATGACCAGGTTACCAGGTGTGTTTGTTTACCTGCAGAAACAGGAAGTGACTGGGACGGTTTGGCTGTGTCCGCTCGTTTTTACAGTTTTGTTTACATCGAGTGCAGACCTGCGTTTCAGGTTTACACAACAATAAACCTGAGAAACTCCAGGAGTGAACTCTTTAAACCAGGGTGATTTTATATTTTACAGTAACTTCAGGTATTATTATCAGGATCCTTTTTGGGTCACATGGAGCTGGTGCCTGTCCCCAGCAGTCCCTGTGTCACAGGCGGGAGACACCCTGGACAGGTCTCAAGTCCATCACAGGGACACATGGAGACAAACGAGACAACAGCTCTAACCACTGCTCCACTGTGCCATGTTTATGTAAAACATTAAACTCAATTAAACACGTCTCATAAACGGTCATTAATCACTGAAGTTATCCAGTTTAAACTTTCGGGTCAGTTTGCAGCTGCAGCCAACAGAAAATCCTCCGTCGGGCGGATCTGTTTCTAAAAGACTGATGGTAGTTTATAGAGAGTGTGTGTGTGTGTCTGTGTGTGTGTCTGTGTGTACATCTTGCAGCACTTTAACCTCCTTCCCTGCAGTAACTTGTGAAATCTGCAGCCGTTCGGTTCTTCCTGTTTGCTTCCTGCTGTTTCTCCCTTATCTCTAACTTGGAAACATCTGAGTTCCTCGGTGGGCTCCACCCAGGAGACATTAGAGACGCTTTAAACGTCTTCTGACAGAAATGAAGAACATAAAGAAGGTGTGTGTGTGTGTGTGTGTGAAGGTGTGTGTGGCAGAAAGACAGAAAACTGAAATAAACTCATCTCATGTTCGTCACAAATATTGTTTCTGATCAACATGAGTTTATTTCAGTTTTCTGTCTTTCTGCCACACACACACACACACACACACACACACACACACCTTCACACAGGTTATTATTCCAACAATGTGGCCTTCCTGCTCTGAAGTCTTAATTCAATAAAATAAATCATGGAATGAGGATTTCATCTGGCCCACGCAGGCAGCCGTCTTCTCTGCGTGCTACAGGAACGTTTAAAAAAAGAAATATTCAGTTTATGATTTGATTAAATCCTTCGAGTTTGAACCAAAACGACTTGAGTTTTATCAGCTAAAGCTGCTGTGATGAGAAGCTGAATGTTTCCAACAAAGAGGAGAAGCTGACGACTCTCAGATCTGCCTGAGACTCGTCTCCTGACTCCCGACTCTCAGATCTGCCAGAGACTCGTCTCCTGACTCGTGACTCTCAGGCAGATCTGAGAGTCGTCGGCTGCAGCGGAGATGATTCAGATCAGTTTACAGGAGAAGAGAAAAGAGGAGATCTGAGGACAACAAACCACCTTCAGGACCAAAGTGACTCCGAAATGCTGAACTTACTGAGGAGGAAGGAGATCCGAGGAGGAGGCAGGGAGTCGGTGGAGCTCAGGAGGAAGCTGAGGAAGAGGAGCGGCACTGATGGAGCCATGATGGAGCAGCAGGTGGAGGATCAACGATGGAGTCGGACCTGCGGCAGCACCCAGCGCCAGAACCAGCAGAGACTGCAGAGAAACGGACTGAACCACAGCTTCCTCTTTACTGTAGTCTGAGGAAGAGGAGGGGGCACCGAGACACATGATGACTCCCATCAGAGGCAGGAAACGACTCAGAAAGAACCAATCAGAACACGAGGTTCTGGTTTCAGCCCCACAGGAAGTGAGAGGGAAAGTCTCATTCTGACATTTATTCACCTTCATCACAGTTTCAGACGACAGTTTTCTCCTCATTCTGAATGTGAGCAGATCAGGAAAAACATCCTCAGCTGTGAAGCACGGCAGGGGAAGTGTCACGCTGAGGGACTCCTTTATTTTTACAGCTAAAAACTCACTAAAACTAAACCTGACATGATAGAAAAGCAGCTGAAATATGAAACCATTCAAGGAAGAACCTCAGAGATCCAGACCTCCGTGATCTCTGATCCGTCAGACGGAACCGCATCAAGAACCCTCCCTCACCGACAGCTGACAGAACCAGGAGGACCAGGATCTTAGAGTAGTTTCTGACGACAGAAACCAGTTTCAGTCCTGAACCTTCAGGCTGCGTTCACACGACGTCTGAAACGCTTTCAC
>NC_051445.1:617689-623602 GCF_001649575.2 Kryptolebias marmoratus
AGAACACCAGAACATCCAGGTCTGTTCAGCTCAGCTTCAGGCTCGATTCTCCACTCGTCTTTATAGAACAGGCAGTTGATGATGTTCTAACATGTGGAGAACAGCCTGTCAGGACGTCCACCTGAGGAGAGGACGTTCACCTGAGGAGAGGACGTTCACCTGAGGAGAGGACGTTCAGGAAGGTCCTGGAGTCGAAGAGGATCCAGACGGAGCAGCCTCCAACGCTCAGACCCAGAACCTGCAGACAGGAACCAGGTGAGACCTTCAGCAGTAATGATGGGAACCCAGGTCCTCCAGGGTTCTTCTGTTCTTTCTAAACCTCGGTAAATAATCCCTCGGTGTCTGCAGGACGGCAGCAGGACATCCAGACGTTACAGAGTCTCACCAGGAAGATGGAGTTCAGGACGGCGAAGCAGAACTTCAGCAGCTCGATCTTCAGCTGCAGCTTCATCTCGAACAGCAGCTTCAGGTGGTTCTGTGAATTCACAGCAGAACGTTTCAGGTCCTGTCTGACCCCCAGAGAACCGAGTCTGAGGTCAGGGTCCACTTCCTCGTTGCTTTGTAAACATTAAACCGCTTCGTCTCCATGGAGACGGACACCCAGCTCACAGGAAGCACGCCTGTTTATAAACTTTAAACACGGTTTTATCTCATTACTGAAAGGTTTTTTGTGATTAAAAGCAGGAACAAGGAAACACAAATCATTTCCTTCAGTTTACAGGAAACAATAAACAGATTTGATCTGATCTATAATCAATAACCCAAAGCAGCCAGGTGCCCTTCAGACTCCTGAACTAAAACTAAAACTAAAACTGTTTCTCAGTTTGAAGCATTTAAAACAATAAAATCTGCAGAATGACGTCAGAACTCACAAAAATAAAATTCTGAGGAAAAATCTGACTTTTCCCCTGAAAGAATTCAGTCTGCTTCCTGTTTCTGTGATTCAGTAAAATAACCAGCAGAGGGCTCCTTTAGCTGTCTGTTAGCAAAATATCAGGCTGGAGTTTAATGAAACTCTCAGAGAGGAGCCCATCTACAGCTGATTAAACTGTGGAGTCAAACCAAGATGGCCGCCTCGGCCAACAGACCACTGCAAACACAAACCAGCTGAGTCAGACATCGGGCTGGTAGTACCTGAGCGTCCTCCCTCGACATTTAGTTTATTTCTTTAGATATTGTTAGATTCTGGTTTTGTGATTTAATTTAGATTATACATGATTGTTGTGTTTTTGTTTTTTGTGTTTCATTGTGTTCCTGCTGGACTGGATTCTGTTGTTGTTTCTGTTTTAAAGCACTTTGTGTCGCCTTGTTGCTGAAAAGTGTTTTATAAATAAATCTGACCTCACTTCACTCCGTGTGAGCGGTAAGAGGACGGCGATACGTGAGAAGCAGCTCGAACCGTCGGTTTGTTCTTGTTTCATCATGTTTGGAACGAGTCAAACGGAACCTGAGGGGAACGCTTCACAGAGACGTGTCGGGCCTGATTTGGGACTAAAGGTTTCATAAACCTGTCAGGTAACGAGGTGAAAGGTCAGCCCGGCTTCCCTTCCTGCACGTCAGAGAACTCTGTGAGCGTCCCCCGGAGGGCCCTCAGACCGCAGTGTGAGAACCTCCACTGAAACACAAACACGGAGCAGAGTCAGACTCCGCCTCCTTCCCACGTCCAGCAGCAGCTCCAGGCGGTTCTGATTCCTGATTCGCTCCGAGTCCCATCCAGACGATCCGGGACAAAATGTGTCCAAAATGAGGACAAAACCAGATCTGCTCCATGATTCTGGTTCTCGGTTTCAACAAAGAAGAACGACTCAGTGATTATTACATTTATTAAGACTTTAAACAGCTTAATAAACATCATAATTTACACAAATTATTTCAACTTTTAGCTTTAAAGCTGCTGCAGTGAAGTAAGAAAGAAAATCTGAAAGTCCTTAAATGAGAAATGTGTTATTTATTATTTTTATTTTATCAGACGAGATGTTAAACACCAGAAAGAAGCTGAAAGAGTAAAGAAACCTGCCGAGGAACCTGCTGAGGAACCTACGCAGGTTAAAGGGCTTTGTTTAAATTGAGTGTGGACCTGCGTCTGTAAAACTCCTTCAAACTGCAGGAGAACCTTTTTATGGCTGACAGAAAAGGAGGCTCCTGCAGCGTTTCTCAGCAGGAAGAAGAACAACAAGGTTATAAATCTCCAACAGGAACCGAGGAGCTAAACAGAACCAGAACATGCAGGATTGTGCAAGTTTCCTGTTCTTCACACGATCAGCGGCCCAGTCTCACGTTCATCCTGCAAGAAGAAGAACTTAGAGCGGTTCTAAGAGGTTCTGATGGTGAAAGTAAAGGTTCCTTAAAGGGGTTCTGTTCATTTGGTCAGAAGAACACTGAGAGAACCTTGAAGATAATTTAGGATGTTCTGCTGGTTCTGAAAGGAACCCAACATTAAATCTAAAGTTTCGGTGAAAGCTTTATGATGTCTATGGAGCAAATTCAAGAACTTTGAAAGGTCCGTCAGGACGTTCTGCAGGTTCTAACGAGAGAAAAGTTGACTTTAGGTGATCGAACTAACATCACTGACTGTAGGGTTCCTTAAACAGAGAACAGATGTGTTTGAATTCAGTGTTTTGGGAACATTATGTTGCATCTATTGGACCTCAGAGGTTCTGAATTTCCTGCTAATTAATCTCTTTAAAGGTCGAATCGTAAAGAAATGACTGAATAATAATAATAATAGTTTCTGGGTTCTTTAGGAACCGGTGGTGGTCATGGAGAACCTTTCATGTCACTAAAAGGTTCACGAAGCATTTGGTGGTTCCTACAGATGAATGCTGAGGGAATAAATAATCTTTAGAAGTTTATGTGTTTGTCGTTCTCAAGGAGTTTTACGAAGGTCCGGTGGTTCCCACGGCAACTGAAGAGGGTTCCAACGGGGAACAGATAATAAAATGTTTTACGAGCTCTTCAATCTTCTTTGGGACTTTTAGGCCATGAAGATGTTTTAAAGGTTCTTAAAGAGTTCTTCAGATGGTGCTAATCTACGAGATTCAGCTCTTTTCTGTGAAAGGATTTGTTAGAAGACCTGAGAGTCAAACTTTAGGTTCTTTGCTGGTTTTGGTCAAAGTCAGAACTTCTGGAGGGTTTCGGGTCGCTGTGGTCCAACAGGCAGGATTAAAGTTCCTGAGGAAACTGCAGAAATGCTTCTGGACCAAATTTAAGGTCTTCAGACTTCAGTTCTTCAGGTGATTCTGCTGTTTTTATCAGAACATGTGAGTAGATCGTAGCTGAGCTGGTAAAAAAATCTGTCCTCACTGACCGAGAGAAAGGATTTCTGTGCGGAGGAATCATTCCCACAGATTCTGCAGGAAATGTGTCTTTAATCTGCAGAGGTTGTCTCACGTGGACCGATGAGACAGACGTGTCCTGAGCCAGTTTCACTCTGATTAACTGTGGTGGGAAACTGACTCAGGATCAGCTGCTAATCTGTTCCTGATTATCTTACTGGATGGATAAAGTTTCACAGATCATCAGGAAACCCATCAGGTTCTTGTTCTGAGGAGGCAGTTATCCCATAATAATAATAATAATAATAATAATAATAATAATAATAATAATAACTTCCTTCATCTTCTGTCAGATGTTTCACAGATTGAAGGAGTCCAGAAGTGAAGACAGCCTCCATGTTGTCTCCTCAAAGACTCATCAGTCATGAAGGAATGCATGTTGCCCGCCGTCCCGCCGTCCTTCAGTTTCAAACCGACATCATATTCACTTGGTTAGGGACGACTCTCAGCTACTACCAGCTCAATATCAGCTAAACTGACTGAGTTAAAGACATGTTTGGGTTTGCTAAGGTTGATTGGCTGTGGCGGCCATCTTGAATCGGGTTGATTCCAAACATTAATCAGTGATGACTGTCTGAGTCCTGTGGCTCGTTAGATATTTTGCTAACAGACAAACAAACACTAAAACATTATGACCCGCCTTCTGCAGTAAAAGTTTAACATCAACTTTTAGTTTTTTGACATAATTATTAGAAGATTTAAAACCTGTTTTTATATCTTCATGTTTTGAGTCAACTGTTGGTCTTTTTGTTTATTTGGTTTCTCAGGGATGTTTGTAGAGTTAAAGCAGCGCGCGTGTGTGAGTGTGTGTGTGTGTGTGTGTGTGTGTGAGTTCGTGTGTGTGTGTGTGAGTGCGTGTGTGTGTGTGTGTGTGTGAGTTCGTGTGTGTGTGTGTGAGTGCGTGTGTGAGTTCGTGTGTGTGTGTGTGTGAGTTCGTGTGTGTGTGTGCGTGCGTGTGTGAGTTCGTGTGTGTGTGTGTGTGTGTGTGTGTGTGTGTGTGTGTGAGTGCGTGCGTGTGTGTGTGTGTGTGTGAGTTCGTGTGTGTGTGTGTGTGTGTGTGGGTGTGAGTGTGTGTGTGTGTCTGTGTGAGTGTGTGTGTTGGGGGAGGGGGGTCACGATGTCTTATCAGTACAGTCTTCTTTAGTTGATGAAATCTTTCCTTCTTTTGTGAAAATGAAGCTTTTTTCAGTCGGTCTTTTCAAACCAAAGCGCAGCAGGAACCTGGATCAGAGTCTGTTCGTGGCGTCGAGGCGCCTCAGATCATCCTGCAGAGCCTCGGATCCACAAACAGAAACGTGCAGCGACTGGTTTTTATTCCTGCTGCTGATGTCATCAAACCAACAAAGACACATTCTGGCTGCTGCTGTTACCTGGTTTGGACTGAGAGCCTCAGGCTGGGACTGACACCCCCCCCCCCTCCCTCCCCTCTCTGCTGGTCCCTGCTTGTTGAAGGATTTAGGTGTTTCTGAGGACCCCCCCCTCCCTCCCTCCTCTTCCTCTTCCTCTTCCTCTTCCTCTTCCTCCTCCTCCCTCCCCTCTGCAGCCTCGCCTCAGTCAGCCCGAGTCTCTCAGCCAGGATGAAACTTCTGCTGCTCCTCTGGATCGCTCTGATCCTGTCGACCTGCTGCGGTGAGTGAACTCTGACCTCTGACCTCTGAGCTCACAGCTGAACTGAACCTCAGATGTTTTTACCTCTCATGTTTCAGGTAAACGAGTTGTTCTGGCATTAAAACAAAGTCTGAACTCCGGACGTTCTGCAGCTTTCTGCAGAGCCAGTTTCTCCAGGCTTCCTTATTTCCACTCGGCTGCTTCTAAAAACTGTTTTAATTTGTCCTCGAGGAGCAGAGAAAGGTTTTATCACACGAGCGATCGGCTGCTTTCGCTTTTATGGAGAAGTGATAAGTAATTAACATCTTACTGCTGCAGATAGCTTCAGAGAATTAGAGTTTATTTCTGATTAAAGCAGATCTCGGTTGTCTTAAAACGATTTTAATCTCAAAGATTTAAAAGAAGTTTTTACAAAAACTTTAATAAATCTTTACATCCATCCAGTTATTTCAACAGAATACTGCGGGCGATCATGTACATGGATATTCTGTGTTTGTGGGTTCATTTGTCTGTCTGTTAGCAAAATATCTCCTGAACCAGGGGACAGATTTTAATGAAACTCAGCAGCTAGCTGTAGCACTTCCTGTTGCCTTCCACAATGTAAGGAAAAACTGAAGATAATTTAAAACTTTTAATCAAATCATCTGCATGAACAGCTCTGAAACGTTTTTAAACGACTGGATTCCCTTTGAAAGTGGGTCAGAACCGCCCGATCAGAACCGCCCGATCAGAACCGCCCGGTCAGAACTGCCCGATCAGAACGGGTCGGGTGGTAAATATCCAGAACTTTTCTACAGAAATGACCGGAGTTTCCCTTTAAGACAACCTTCAATCAGACCAGCTGACAGAAACTCACCTGATGACCCCGCTGACCTCAGACCAGCTGACAGAAACTCACCCGATGACCCCGCTGACCTCAGACCAGCTGACAGAAACTCACCCGATGACCCCGCTGACCTCAGACCAGCTG
>NC_051445.1:627688-638240 GCF_001649575.2 Kryptolebias marmoratus
CTCACCTGATGACCCCGCTGACCTCAGACCAGCTGACAGAAACTCACCTGATGACCCCGCTGACCTCAGACCAGCTGACAGAAACTCACCTGATGACCCCGCTGACCTTAGACCAGCTGACAGAAACTCACCTGATGACCCCGCTGACCTTAGACCAGCTGAATCATCTTCTCAGCCGGATGGAAACGAGAGGCGATGAGCGAAGCGTGATGAATCTGCAGAGCTGTGGAGGATAAACGATCCTCGTCCAACACGGTGAAGACCCCTGTGGTCCACGTTGATCCAGACCTGGAGAAACGATGCAGAACGAGGCACAGGAAGAAGTTTACGGTCAAATCAGACAAAAGGCAGGATTCAGATCTGTTAGGAAGAAGTAAATCATCTCTCTGAGGATGTTTTATTTAAAGCTGGTGGGAAATTTTCCGTCTGAAGGTTTTATTTGGATGTTTTATGATGAAACTTCACCAGGAGCTGCTGGATTAATGACCCCAGATCCCCCTCAGACTTGCAGACCGGGGTCTGTGGAGTCGTTTAAATCCTGAATCGGGTCTAACTGTCCCCCCCGTGGTCCTGCTGTAAAACCCCAGAACTGTCAGCAGGTTTTCCACGAGTCTCATAAAGTCTTCGGCTCGTTTATCATCTTCATCCTTTGTGTCACAAAAGCAAACTAAAGTCTGAAAAGTAAAACAAAAAAAAACACAAAGTGATGGTAAATATTTATACTGAACTAAAAACATCCTGTAGTATTTCAGTTCCTCACTAAATTCAAAGATTCAGTTAGAAATGAGACGTAATGACTACTTTTATAATTATCTTTATTAAAAGCAGAAGAAAAGAAAATGGTTCCTCTTTGACTTCCTGTTATACTATTAAAAACTGTAAAAAGGTGAGCAGTTGTGCTTAACAAGAAGCTGTAAATGTAACGATTCCCAGACCTGCAGGGTTCATTTTCTGTGAGAAAACAGCTGAAGGAGTCCAGATCAGTGCAGCAGGATGGATCCGAACACGAGCTGCACGGCTTCTCTAATCAGGATGGGATTATCTTCTTTTAATAACGTCAGTCAGACTTCTGCACACTTCCTGTGGAGCTCAGGGATCACAGCTGAGTTCCTGGTCAAAGATGCTGAGGACGTCACAGAAACAGGGTTCAGGGACCGCCTCCGAGACAATATGTCTTCTTCATGGTGACAAGAACGCCGGCGAGGCCCGAGGAGGTCCTCGGTACGGGGAGGACAGGGTCTGAGGAGGTCCTTGGTACGGGGAGGACGGAGCCTGAGGAGGTCCTCAGGATGGGGAGGACAAGGACTGAGGACATCCTCAGGAGGGGGAGGACAGGGACTGAGGATATCCTCAGGACGGGGAGGACGGACAGCTACAATCAGCCAAAGCGTAGCTGAAAGCTAAAAATAACAGAAGACAAAAGCAGAAGCAGCAGCTGAAGAAGATCATAAAGAGAACAAAGTTTTACATTTTATTTTGCTTATTGTTTGTTTTTAGAGGAATAAGTGTTAAAAACAAAAATACTGTTTATTATAACATTTACAGCCCCGACCAGAACAAGATCAAATATAAACTGTTTAAAAAAGTTTAGAAGAACTACAGAAAGGAACAGAAGAGATCTTAATTACATGAGGAAATATGTAGAAATAAAATTAATTCTGATCATTTGGATGAAAATGCAGTTTTTAGCTGAATATGACAAAAACTGAAACATGTTTCTGTTTGCAGCTCTGCTCAAATATTTAACCCATGATGGAAAACCTGCCTCAGCAAACTGCAGGAAACAGAGTTTATTTTCCTGGCAGCTATTTTATTCCTCATATTTATCCCTTGTCTTCTTTTTGATTTAGTGTCTTTATTTAATGAAGAGAAGCTCCAACCTTTCTGTGCCTCCAGTTACATCTTCTTTGTTCGGCTGTGAAACTTAATCCAGGATGAGATCAGACAGAAAACATATCTGAGCTTCTTTCCCAACCAAAAACAGAAACAGGAGGAATCGTGTTCTCTGATTCAGACGGAGCAGCAGCTCTGATGAAACCTGAGACACCTTCAGGTGATTAAATCAGGTGAGCTGCAGAAATGAAGAACCAGTAAAAAAAACCCCAGATGTTTGTCAAACTAACGAGGCGTTTCAGGACGTGCTCCATCAGGAAACTGAACCTCTCGGAGTTTTTATTTTAACTAAACAGAGTTAAAGCTGAGCGGTCCTCAGGATCAGCAGGTTCTGCTGCTCTGGAGCTACAGGCGTGTGTTAACACAACGCCAGGGCGGAAAGACATCAGCAATGACCACAGAGGGTCAAAGGTCATTTCCAAACTATCCACAGAGAGAACGATTCCTCACAGAACAGACTAAAATCTAACTCTTTCATCAGAGTTTCAGAGTTTCTGATCCTGAGGACCGATCGTCTCTCACGTCTCCTTTCTGTTCTCTGGAGACACAAAGACAACCTCAGCAGACTGATCCTTTAAGTCTCCGAGCTGAACTGCTGACAGAAACTTTCTGTTTTGCCTCCCTGAGGCCAACGAGTCGCAACACGTCCGAGTTTCAGAAACGCTCGAGTTCCTTCGTGTTGTTTCAACAGACGAGTTCCCTCAGAGACGAGAAGGTCTGTCCTCTGTGGAAGCAGAACACTCCTCCGTCCGTCCGTCTGTCCGTCCGTCCGTTCGTCCGTCCGTCTGTCCGTCCCTCCATCCATCTGTCTGTCCCTCCATCCATCCGTCCCTCCATCCATCTGTCTGTCCCTCCATCCATCCGTCCCTCCATCCATCCGTCCCTCCATCCATCTGTCTGTCCCTCCATCCATCCGTCCCTCCATCCATCTGTCTGTCCCTCCATCCATCTGTCCCTCCATCCATCTGTCCATCCCTCCATCCATCCGTCCGTCCCTCCATCCGCCTGTCCTCTGTGGAAGCAGAACTCTCCTCCGTCCATCCGTCTGTCCGTCTGTCTGTCCATCCATCCATCCATCCACCCATTCCTCCGTCCGTCCATCAACTTCCTGTTCTCTGGTTTTTAGACAGTAAAAGTCTGAGAGCTGTAACCATGTGATCCATTTTTCCTTCATCACTGAACCGATTGGATTTTTTAAACTTAAACCCTTCTTTAAGTGTCCTGATGTCAGTTTTCCCATCATTTATATTATCTTAACCTCTGACCTGTTTGAGTGTGAAGCTCCGCTGTCTCTGAGTCGCGCTTGTTTTCATATTCTGTCAGCGTTTTGTTTCCCCCTCGAGCCTCCACGTCGTCTCCACATAAACCTAATTAACACCGTGTCGGTCAGCTGTGGTGAAGAGCTGAACAGAGAAGTTCAGCTGATGGTTATGAGATCCCAGTGGAGAGCAGATCTGAGGTCAGTTTCCTGCAAAGAGTGAGGGTTGGGGGAGGAACCGGAGCAGCGTCAGGTGAAAATCTTATAGTTAGAAGAACAGTTCACAGCTGTGTGGTCTACAGGTCATAACTTCTAAAAGAACTCTTCTCCATCGTTCATGTTTCCACTTTTTGTTTCTTAACAGGAAATGTAAGAAGTTCTGAAGAAGAGACAACATCTTATTACTACGACGATGCAAGCGTAACGTCGACATCGGACTACGACTACAACGCCACCTTCGATTATTACTTGGGTAAGAAGGAGCACCACAGATCCTGGATCAGGCCCGGTTGGGTCGGTCGTCTCTGACAGATTTTAGCAGCTGAATCTTCTCTGTCCTCGTAGTGACGTGGAACTACACCAAGAACCACACCATCAACGATACCACGAACCTACACACAACCAAGGTGAGCAGTTCAAATCTGTGACGGTCAGTCAGACCCAAACACAGGAAGTTCATTTAAAGAACTGCAGCTTTACTTCCTGTCAGAAACAAACTGACCTCAGATCTGCTTCCTGTTCCTGCAGAAACTGGATGGCAGCGGCAGTGGCTGCAGCTCCATAAACCAGCGAGGCGTGGTCATCACCGCCCTGCTGATGTCACAGATCGCTCAGCGACTGACAGACTTCTGATCAGTTACCATGACGACAGCTTGTTGTTTTATACGTTCATTTAATAAATGGCTTCAAACATGGAAAGTTTCCAACTTCAGGCTGAAACCTTTTAGTTTCTTCAGTTAACCTGGACTACAGATCATCAAACGCAGCTCTGAAAAACACCTGAATGTTGTTCTAGTTCGTCTGAAAATGATGCCAGAGTCCAAATCTCCAACTTAGAGCCACTAAGAAGTTATTTTAAGCAACACAGGAGTGAGGATTGTTTTTTTAGTTCTTTATTCATTCAGCTGCCTACATTACAGCTAAACTAACTTCAAGTCTCTGCTGAGCAACAAACCCACAGGTTGGACATGAAGGACATGAATGACATTCAGATCAGCTGATCAGGGTTTTAATCTGAACTCTTTAAAGGGATGATTAAATCAGCTGAAATAAAGGATTGTATTTGTCCTTCTCCTGCTCAGCCTTCAGTCGTTTCCAAGCTGCGAACACCAACGTGTCCTCGAGTCCTCAGGCGTTTGTTGGACAGACATCTTTAGGGTTTCTCACCTGTGTGATTTCTCCTGTGGGTTGTTAAATACTGTCTGGATTTGAAACTTTTCCCACATGTTTCACACGGAAACGGCCGCTCGCTGCTGTGAGTCCTCATGTGGACATTTAAGTTCCCGCTCTGAGTGAAACTCTTCCCGCACGTTTTGCAGGAAAAAGGCTTCTTGCCGGTGTGCGTCCTCATGTGAACGCTCAAGGAGCAGATGTGGCTGAAGCGCTGCTCACACAGTTTGCAGGAAAACGGCTTTTCGCTGGCGTGGATTCTCATGTGCTCCAGCCAAACTCTCCTGCTGGTAAAAACTTTCCCACACGGTTCACATGGATACAGACGCTCGCCGAGGCAGGTCCTCATGTGAGCAGTCAGGTTCCCTTTCTGAACAAAACCTTTTCCACACGTTTCGCAGGAAAAGGGCTTCTCACCGGCGTGAATTTTCATGTGATGAAACAAACCTCTGCTGTTTCCGAAGCCTTTCCCGCAGGTTTCACAGAGAAACGGCCGCTCGCCGCTGTGAGTCCTCATGTGAGACGTTAGGTTCCCGCTCTGAGTGAAACCTTTACCGCAGGTTGTACAACTGAACGGTTTCTCCCCGGTGTGGATCCTCAGGTGGGTCTGCAGGTAATAAACCATCCGGAACCTTTTCCCACAGATCTGACAAACAAAGGGCTTCTCGCCGGTGTGGACGCTGTAATGTTCCTTCAGCTGCGACTTAAACCTGAAGGCTTTCCCACAGAACTCGCACCGGAAAGGGTTCTGACCCAAGTCCGTGTCACTCGGACTGTCAGAGATGGGAGACAGGTCCGCGTTCGGTTCTGGTTCCCCGCGGTCACGTTCCTCATTCACAGGAGACACTGTGAAGGTTCTGCTCTCCTGCTTCGGTTCTAGCTGCTCTTCATCCTGACTGACGCAGAGATCCTCCTCTTCCTCCTTCAT
Source organism: Kryptolebias marmoratus (assembly GCF_001649575.2). Classification (NCBI taxonomy): domain Eukaryota; kingdom Metazoa; phylum Chordata; class Actinopteri; order Cyprinodontiformes; family Rivulidae; genus Kryptolebias; species Kryptolebias marmoratus. The sequence continues at coordinate 633,157 of NC_051445.1, forward strand.
CTGTGCAGGTTCTGGTTCCTCCTCTTCCTCTTTAATGTGTTGAGGTTCTGGTTCCTCTTCCTCCTTCATCTGTGCAGGTTCTGGTTCCTCCTCTTCCTCTTTAATGTGTTGAGGTTCTGGTTCCTCTTCCTTTTTAATCTGTGGAGGTTCTGGTTCCTCGGGTTCTTCTTTAATCTGTGGAGGTTCTGGTTCCTCGGGTTCTTCTTTAATCTGTGGAGGTTCTGGTTCCTCGGGTTCTTCTTTAATCTGTGGAGGTTCTGGTTCCTCGGGTTCTTCTTTAATCTGTGGAGGTTCTGGTTCCTCTTCTTCCTCTTTGATGTGTGGAGGTTCTGGTTCCTCCTGGTCCAGACTGAAGTTCCTCTCCTGTTCCCAGAGCTGCTGATCCAGGAGAACCTCCTCTTCTTTGCAGTCCTGCTGCTGTTGGAGGTCTGGAGACACAAAACAAAAGGAAACAGTTTTTAGTCTAAGATGAGAAAAACAGAACCTGCTAAGAATATTTTACAGACAGGAGAACATGTCCAGGATCCAAACAGAACCGTTTCAACTTTCTGCTGCACCCTTCAGTCTTCGTTTGTCCGCCTGCAGCTGTGAAGAAGCTCCAGATTTCATGCAGATCTTGTGGGACTTCAGGGTTGATCAGCATCCAGTCCTACGGTCAGAGGAAGAGGAATGTCCACGTGCAGCTGGGGCACCACGCAGGGATGTTCTCTGTGGAGCATGGAGAACAGGACCCCAGCGGTCTCCGTCTGCGCTGGCTCAGATCAGATCCTCCAGGAAACAGAAGTCTGCCACCTTCTCCACTGATGATCAGAGGTGGGACGTCCATTTTCTTCTCGCTGCAGTTGATTATCAGCTCCTCAGTCTTTGAGGTGTTGAGGAGCAACACCTGATGAGTCCTCCATCACGGTCAGTTTTTAGTTTCACCTTTTCTCCATTTTAGTTCTCTGACTTTCTGACAGTTCTCTACCAGAAAACTCACATTTTTCAACATATTTAAGATAAAAGATTTAAAATTTTTATGGAGTTTAAAGCTTTAAAATGTTTGAAACATACAGTTAGTTTCTTATTAGGATATAAAATAATAATAAAAGTATGTATTTAATCCAGGAGCTGTTGGTGCTTCATTTATTTTGTTTTTTTAACAAACATGTGAATAAAAAGTCAGCTTCTTCTGAAGACATTTATAGTTTTTTCTTTTGTCTGAAGGCCTAAAAAATACAGATTCACAACAACAAACTGTTGTTTATCAAGTATATTTTAGGAGGCTCCATTCAGACTTTATTTAGAGGTAAAGACAGTAAATGTCAGCTGGATGTTTAACAAACGACAGAACAGAACAAATATTTCACCCTGAAACACCAGATTCACATCTTCTCTTTAAACATCTCTGACCTGAAGGAGCCAGACTGGTGGAAAAAGCTCAACGAGACAGAGATGTTCTCAGGAGATCTGAGCTGCTTCCTGTGGGTGAATCAAGCCGCCATGTTTGTAGTTTTTTAGCTGTGGGTTTAAAGCTGAAGTTAACTGTTGACTGTTTCACTGTTGTTCTGGGAGCAGGAAGGGTTTACAAACTTACTTCTTCAGTCTGGAAACAGTCCCAACAGTCCATCCCATAAATAAAGAGTTTGGGTCAGAACCAGTTCGTTTTATTTAACACAAACACAGAAAGTATGACCAATAAGATTCACGTCCTGAGCTCTTCTTCAGCAGGAAGTCTTGTTATAATGAGGCTCACCTACCTGTCTGCAGGCAGACAGACAGACAGGTAGACAGGCAGGCAGGTAGGTGAGCAGGTAGACAGGTAAGCAGACAGATCAGTGAAGAGTTCATCATTTCTCATCCTGAAACTAGAAGGAGGCTCAGATTTTCTCAGAACAGATCAGTTCTCCAGGATCCGGTTCGGACTCCAGGAAGTCCGAACCGGATCCTGGAGAACCCAGAGGACGGAGACAGATCGTTCCAGGGAGAACGACAGGAACAAACGCGAGACGGTTCCCTCGCGGGGCTCCGTAGAAAGGAGCGCAGAGCTGACTCCTGGTTCCTCACCTGTTCTGTGTTCCCAGGTGAAGTCCTGCAGTCTGAGTCTGCGCAGACGGTCCATGTCTACCTGGACTAACAGGTCCTGACCTGCAGACACACAAAGAGCGCCGGGTTTTCAGCTGCGGTCCGCCATCTTTGTTTACTTCAGCAGGTGACGTCACATGACGCTGCTGCAGCGCCACCTGCCGGACTGGATGACAGGTGAGCTGCTTCACCGAAAAGCAGAGTCTGTTAGCAAAATATCTCCTGAACCTCTGGACAGATTTTAGTGAAACTTTGAGGAAATCTTCAGTGGAAGTTCATCTTCAGCTGATTAAGTTTTGGAGGCAGCTGAGGTCCATTCAGACCTGCAGAGCTCATTTAAAGTCTGGTTCTCTGCAGGATTATTTCTCTGTCTGCTGATTTTCTGTTTGTGTCTGTCCATCACTGAGAGGAACCAGAGAACCGAGGAGGAACCAGAGAACCGAAGAGGAACCACAGAACTGAGGAGGAACCAGAGAACTGAGAAGAAAAGTCACGAAGCTCCACCTTCAAGTAGAAACGATTTTATTTCTTTATGGTTTTAAAACAAATGAAGTTTGGAACATTTAAAAAGAACATATTCATCATTTATTTGGCAGAAAACAAACCGAGTCAGTAACTCAGGAAATGAAAGTTAAACAGAAACGGGTCGTTAGTTACGGTTAAATCAGGCAAACAGCAACAAACACTGAAAGTTCTCCGACCGGATCCTGTGGAACAAAACAAATAAACCTGAGATGAAACCAGGAGTTTATTTGAAACTGTTCAAATCAGACTGATGGTTGTTTGCAGAAACTTCTTCATGTCAACAAACTTTTTACTGCTCAGAATTCATTCAGCTGCTTTTTGTCTTAGTTTTATTTATCTGTTACCTGTGATCAGGTCCTGAAGGGAAACCCAGACCTCCTCCTGGAGGTTCTCAGACCAGAGGACATCTAATCCCTCCAGAAGGTTCTGGTTCTGCCTCTCCTCATCAGGTGGACCTCCTCAGCTGACTCCTGCTGATGATGATGAGGAGGAGGAGGAGCAGCTCCACTCCGAGCTCCTCCTGGATGATGGAGCTCATTTCAGCTGCTTGGATCAGGGATCTGGTTCTTTGGGTCCTGGTCCAAACCGGAGCGGTAAATCCAGCACTTTCCTGTTCAGCTCAGACGTACGCTCCTCATTAAAAGGATGAAACCAAACCTCAACAGTTTAACCCTGAGTTTACCTCTAAGTCTGAAGTGTGGGTCTGCACTCAGTGTAAACAAACCGCTCAGGTGGAGGTTTGAGTCACATGACCGACCTCCATCAGGCTGCAGGTAAACTCATCAGAGACACCAAACGTTTCTGTTTCTTCTAACCTGTTTTATCTGCAGACTTTACTCAACAAATCTGAGGTTAAAACCTCCAAAACATCCGAACAGCTTCTCCAGGGACGCCATCTTTGTTCGGCTGTTTCCGAAGGGAAACAAACACATCTGGTCACAAATTATGTTTATTGACACATTAACCATTAATCTGTGCAAATTATGTTTCCTGCTTTATTTTTGGACCAGTTTTTATGACTTTGTGATGAGCTCCTTTAATTCTGAGTCAACGTTTATGAAAGTGGGTTTTGTAAGCAGTCATTCTTTTAAAATAAGTTAAATAATTAGTTTTCTTAACTCTTTAGATTTGTCAGATCGTACTGAACTGAATCAAATCTCCTCTTATTGTTTTAGCTGCTCACTGGACAGCAAAGACCTGAACAATTATTCAGTCAATATTGTCAACATTTTGTACTAAATTAGAAGAATTCAGTCTTGTTGAAGGTGTGATGTTAGTGTTTTCTGTTCCTCATCAGGAACTCGTATCTGGTAGAGATCAGTGGAAACAGAACCGTTGTTTAAACAACCAGAAAAAGTCTAAAAGTGCGTCTGAAGCTTTAGATCTAACCTCTGATTCCTCGCAGATGTTCAGAGGAACACCTCAGATGTGCTGAGTCGCTTTGTGAACCAACAAATCTCGGTTCTGGCGGAAACGCTTCCCGCAGGTTTCACACAGAAACGGCCGCTCGCCGGTGTGTGTCCTCATGTGAGCCGTCAGACTGCCGTTCTGAGTGAACCGCTTCCCGCAGGTCGCGCAGGAAAATGGCCGCTCGCCCGTGTGCGTGGACACGTGGCGGGACAAATCGCCGCTGTTGCTGAAACGTTTCTGGCACGTGTCACACGGGTACCGCCTCTCGCCCGTGTGCGTCCTCATGTGGACGGTCAAGTTGCCGTTCTGAGAGAAACGCTTGCCGCACGTCTTACAGGAGAACGGCCTTTCGCCCGTGTGGGTTCTCATGTGGATCAGTAACTTCTCGTGGACTCTGAAGCTCCTCCCACACTGTCCGCAGCAGTGAGGCCTCTCCTCTGAGTGCGTGTTCACGTGATTATGTAACGAGGACGAGCTGGAGAAGCTTTTTCCACACGTGGTGCAGACGTACGGCCTCTCACCCGTGTGAACTCTGAGGTGCGCCTTCAGTTTGGACCTCGACTTGTAAACTTTCCCACAGAACTCGCACTTCGGAGCGGCGCCGGCGTTCCTCGGAATCTCTGAGGCGTCGCTGCCGAGGCGTCCGTTTGGTTCTGGTTCCCCGCGGTCCCGTTCCTCATTCACAGGAGACACCGGGAAGGTTCTGCTCTCCTGCTTCGGTTCGAGCTGCTCTTCATCCTGACTGACGCAGAGATCCTCCTCTTCCTCTTTCACGTGTGGAGGTTCTGGTTCCTCCGGGTCCAAACTGGAGTTGCTCTCCTGATCTGCGGGGAAGTCCTCGTCTTTGCAGATGATGTTCAGAAAGAAGTCTGAAGGAACAAAGAGAGAAAAACAGAATCAAGAAAAGAAATCTTCACAGAATCACTGAAGATGTCAGAAAGCTGCAGAATCAGACGGAACCGGTTCTCATCGGGTTCTAAAACACACAACAGGTTCCACCGAGCCATTATTTATTCCAGCTCCCGACCCAACAGAACCTGGTTCCAACTCCTGACCCAACAGAACCTGGTCCAGCTCCTGACCCA
>NC_051445.1:639527-643703 GCF_001649575.2 Kryptolebias marmoratus
CAGAACCTGGTTCCAGCTCCCGACCCAACAGAACCTGGTTCCAGCTCCTGACCCAACAGAACCTGGTTCCAGCTCCTGACCCAGCAGAACCTCCTCCAGCAGCAGAACTCTCAGTGGGTTCCTGGTTGTGGAGGAGTTGTGGCCCACTCTTCTGTCCAGCGTTGCTTCAGCTCAGCTCTCTGAGGTTCTGGTTCTGGACCGTTCTGCTGTGTTTGGGATCATTGTCCTGTTTGTCGGACAGATGGCCTCACATCTGACTCCAGAATCAGCCCAAACCATCAGCCCTCCACCACCGTGCTGACAGCTGCAGTGCATTCTGGGTAAACAGCTGTCCTCTGGTCTACAGAGGAGCCCAAACCATCAGCCCTCCACCTCCGTGCTGACAGCTGCAGTGCATTCTGGGTAAACAGCTGTCCTCTGGTCTACAGAGGAGCCCAAACCATCAGCCCTCCTATTTGTGAAATATGAGTTTTAAAATATCTGACAGATTTCAGCTCTCAGCCTGGCTGCGGTTCTGACTCGTGGATTATCGTTAGAAGAACTTTATTAACGACAGAAAATCAGTTTAAAGTTCTGGATTGAGGCGGGACAGACGGTAAAATAACCCTTTCACTTAGTGGTGAAAGCCTGAATTAGACTCTCTGAGTTCGAACAGCTGCCTGTGTGACACAAAAATCAGCTGAAAAGGATCAAAGTGTTCGGGTTCAATATGGCCTCCAATTCACAGGAGAAAAACTAAACCGAAGGTTAAAATCTCACCTGTCAGACTGATTCATGCATTCATTTATTCATGCATTCCTGCATTCGTGTATTCATGCATTCATGTAGTCATGCATTCATACATTCATGTATTCCTGCATTCATACATTCATGCACTCATGCATTCATACATTCATACATTCATTGATTCATGCATTCATACATTCATGCATTCATACATTCCTGCATGAATGCATTCATGTATTCATACATTCATGCACTCATACATTCATACATTCCTGCATTCCTGCATTCATGCATTCATGTCGATGCGCTCAGAAAACACCAAAAACTGGAACACAACGACCCAGACAGAACATTTCTAGAAACTCTGTCAGTTGGACACAAAGACCGGACCGGACCGAACTGAGCCGAACCGGACCTCCAGGTGTCGGACAGCGGACCCGGACAAACAGAACCTGTCAGGCCGTCCTGACAGGAAGTCAACGAACCGTCAGCAGGCGGCTCTTCATCCTCCAGTTCCTCCTTGATGTTCAGAGGTTCTGGTTCCTCTTTAACCGGAGCGGGTTCTGGTTCCTCCTCCTTTGTGCAGACATGATGCTGTTGGTCTGGAGAAGAAAAAAATAATTCATTTTTATTCTATTAGAAAACTTACAGAAGATGTTCAGCTGAACCAGAAAGAAGTGAAAGTTGATAAAAAGCCCCCGTTTCGTTTCTTCACATAAATTTAATTTTATGGAGCTCAAAGAGCAGAAAGATGAACAGGATTCAAAATAAAAACTGCTTTTTATATTATCAGTAATGAACTAAATTAAAGAAGATTAAAATCTGATTTACCTAAAATAAGTCTGTTGAATGATTTTAGATCATTTTTTTCTTTAAATCAACACAAACTAAATTCTACAGAAACTTTGTTTTTACTCAGATTCTCATCAGGACCAGCTGACAGATCGGAGTGAAAATTAAATGTGGTTCAGATCTGCCAGCCTGAGAAAAACACGTTTATCGTGAAATTAAACTCATCTCGGCTCATTTTTCAGGTCCTCCAGAATTCCTGCAGCCTGAAATGTCTCATACTGAGATAAAATGAAAAACCTGATGTTTTTTTGACTTCAGCTGTAAATTAAGACTAAATACATTTAGAATTTAAAGTTTGTTTAATTTTTCATATTTAAATAAGAGTTTTAAACCTGTATCATTATATCCGTTTATATCCACTCAGGTTTTCTTTCTGAATTCTTGTTTTTGTAAAAAAAATAAACAGCAGCAGAAAAACGCGCAGGCGGCAGACGCGGCAGGAGCGACAAACGCGGCAGATTCCGCACGAGCGGCAGCGTCTGCAGCTTTTGGACCTCCTGGTTCTGGTTCTGGTTCTTTGTGGGCCCGAACCCTGTAAACTCTGGACATTAATGTGTCCCAGGAACCGTGTGTTAGAACAGATGGATGTGTGAGAAAGAAGTTCTGATCCATCAGGGTTTGTACCTGCAGAGGTTCTGTGCAGCTCCCGGTTCGGGTTCTGGTTCTGGTCCCGGCGGATCTCCGGCGGTTCGGGCCGATGATCGATCGATCGGTGATTCTCTCTGAGAAGCTCCTTCAGGTGAGAATCTGAAGACATTTTCCCTCTGAATGTCCATCTGAAGCGAGCCGTCTGCGCGGCTTTCTGCTTCCTGCTTCTCTTCTTCTTCGCTCAGACTGAGCATGCGCAGTGGCACGCTGCTGCCCCCTTCACTCCGGACAGAGACGCTGCACCCGAACATCTCTGAAAATGATCCTTATCATCTCTGATGCTGCTGATCTCAGGATTTCAAACTAATTTGATCTTTTCTATGTTTTTTATCCCTAATATTTATTATTCAAACACTGAAGAATGTGCTGCGACACCAGCTGTAGTGGTTTAACAAAAACAGTTCTTTTTTTCAAATAAAACTCCTAAAGTTTGTCTAATAAATTACAACATCTGATTGTTGTGCTGGTAAACATGTAAAACACTTTAATTAAAACAAATCTAAAAAATTTTGTTCTTAAAAAAAAACCCCAAAAAACAAACAATTAACTGTTTGCTAATGATTTATCAACATTTAATTTAATTTAATTTTAGGCTTAGTGTAATGATTAGATTTAAGAAGACAAAAATCAAAAATTTCAAACCTTTACATAAATCTGTAAAAACAGTAAAAACTTTTAATTAGGGAAACTTTGTGGGAATGAGAACAACACGGCAGGCCCAGACTGCCAAATATATGATAATTATCAGATTTATAAGATAATTTTAGGGTCCCTGAGAGTCAAACTCACACCTGGGGGCCAAAATTAAATATATATATATATATATATAAAACTTTGTTTTTAGGTGTAATAAGACAAATTAATCATGTAGAAACACAAATAAATAATGACATTTTAGAGTTTAGGACAAATATAACCTGAAGAATAAAGAAAAAATAACTAATTTATAAAAACACATTTCATCAATGACAGATTGTCATTAAGTTTATTACTAATACAATGATTTTAAAGCAATAGTAGTTTCCTCATTTCCTATCTGGCAACCCTGACCTGGTCAGAAAACAGCTCAAACCGGTCCTGGTCCAGGTCCCAGTCCAGGTCCCGGTCCACCCTCCTGCAGGTTTCAGGTGTTTCTCTGCTCTTCAGGTTCTGCAGCAGCCTGTTCATCACTCGGATGAGTCAGAACAGAGAAACACCTGAAACCGGCAGGGTGGTGGACCAGGACCAGGACCAGGACCAGGACTAGGACCAGGACCAAGACTGGTACCAGGACCAGGTCCAGGACCAGGACCAGGACCAGGACTAGGACCAGGACCGAGGAGCTGCAGTTTTAACTGCAATAAACAGTTCAGTTTTTGTTTCCTAAATATAAATAGTTTTTAATGTATATAAATTTTTATCTCCAGTGAGTTTTAATTTTTTTCTGATAGTTTGACAACAAAATAAACACTAAAAAAATAAATTTCCTTTCATTGTTGGATTCATAAGAAAACTAAAAAAATGATGCTGTAATCTTATATTTCGTTTTTAGGGTGATTTATAACATCTGTCAAGGCCAGCAGATGAAAAATAGCCTCTTGACTAACTCTGGTACATTTATGACTAACTCTGGTACATTTATCTAAAGGTTATCAACATAATCTGTTTCTGATAAAAAAACCAGTAAAACTAAACTAGAAACACCATCACCAACGTTTCACCCAGAGGTGATCACAAAAACACACAAGATTGTTTCAAACTTCATCATCCATCCATCCATCCATCCATCTGATAATCCATCCATCCATCCATCCATCTGATAATCCATCCATCCATCCATCCATCCATCCATCCATCCATCCATCCATCCATCCATCATCCATCCATCCATCCTCTTCCTCTTATCCGGGGTCGGGTCGCGGGGGCAGCAGCCTAAGCAGGGAGACCCAGACTTCCCTCTCCCCAGCCACT
>NC_051445.1:644031-647807 GCF_001649575.2 Kryptolebias marmoratus
GTCACTACCCAAAGCTCGTGACCATAGATGAGGGTAGGAACGTAGATCGACCGGTAAATCGAGAGCTTCGCTTTTTGACTCAGCTCTCTCTTCACCACGACAGACCGGTACAGCGCCCGCTTCACTGCAGACGCTGCACCAATCCGCCTGTCGATCTCCCGCTCCACCACATCCATCAAACCTCTAAGGTCTCCTCCTCCTCCTCCATATTCACCAGCCTTTGTCCAGTACGTCCCCTGTCCCTCCTCTGCATGTCCAAACCATCTCAGTCTGTCTAACGCTGTCTCTGAACCTAAGCTGTCCCTCTGATGAACTCCAGTCCAATTTGGTCCCTCCCAGTGGAGATGTGAACATCTTCATGTCTGCCACCTCCAGCTCCTCCTCCTGTGGTTCACCTCATGGTTTCTCTCCTGCTCCTGTCCTTCAGTCCTCTCCTCTTCAGAACCGACCTTCATTAGAACAATGTTTTTAACTGAGTCACTTTGAAAGAAATGAAGCATTAATTCAGTGAGCTGTAAGGGATTAGTCCACTTCTGTTCATCTACAGCTGATTAACTTTTGGAGTCAACTCAATTCAAGATGGCTGCCACAGCTAATAAACCACAGAAAACACAAAGTAGCTAGAACTCTGTCACTTTTACATATATTGAGCTAATATTTGGTGTGGTAGTAGCTGAGATTCATCCCCAAAACATAGTTAGAGTGCTAAGAAGCTCTTTGTTTCAAGCTTTGGTGTTCAAGGCAGCAGCAACATCATTCCTTCAAGAAATGCCAGGCCTGTGATTCCTTCCTTTTATCCACATCAATAAGACTCTCAGGTCCTGACCTCAGAGTTAGACTGTCAGATTCAGGGATTCAAAGAAATACACCAAAAAAAGTTTCCCAATGACCCAGAATCCCAGCTGAAGTTTGCAACATGTCAACTGCGTGTTTTAGAAGATTTCTTCAGCTTGTCTGAGTGGGTGGTCATGTGGCGGGACAAAGTTGATTTGTCAATGAAACACTTCCCACAGCTTTCACAAGAATATGGTCTCTCTCCTGTATGAGTTCTTGTGTGAATTTGTAAACTGGAGCGATAGCTGAAACATATTCCACAAGTTTTACAAGAATATGGCTTCTCACCTGTGTGAGTTCTCATGTGAGCTTTCAAGCTGTGAAGATGGCTGATGTGTATCCCGCAGACATCACAGGAATACGGCTTCTCATTGCCATGAGATATCATGTGGCGTGACAGATTTGTTTTGTGCATGAAACTTTTTCCACAGGTTACACAAGAATGTGGTGTCGTTTCGCCCGTGTGGCCTTTCATGTGAACAAATAAATTCCGTTTGTATCTGAAACTTTTCCCACACTGTTCACAGGAAAACGGCTTCTCACCTGTGTGAATTTTTTGGTGAACCTTTAACCTATGGGGGCGACTGAAAGATTGTCCACATATTTCACAGGAATATGGTTTCTCGTGTGTGTGGGTTGCCATGTGGTCCGATAGGTGGATTTTAACACTGAAACTTTTCCCACAAGTCTCACAAGAAAATGGTTTCTCTCCTGTGTGAGTTCTCATATGGATAGTCATGTTTCCACTTAGGGAGAAACGTTTCCCACAAATTTCACAGGAATATGGCTTCTCCCCAGTGTGGATTCTCATGTGATTGGTTAATTTAGCCTGTTCAGAGAAGCTTTTCCCACACGTTGTACAAGAATACGGTTTCTCACCTGTGTGAGTTCTTATGTGTTTTGTTAATTTCCCCTTTTCAGAAAAATGTTTCCCACAGGTTGTGCAGTAATGTATATTTTTACCTGTGTGAGTTCTTGAGTGGATCAATAACTTATAGCTGGTGCTAAAACTTTTCCCACAAGTCTCACAAACATACGGCCTTTCCCCCGTGTGGGTTCTTATGTGATCCAGTGCTTTTTGTTTTGTCCTGAAACTTTTCCCACAGTCTTCACAAGAAAACGGCTTCACGTCTGTGTGAGTGTTCCAGTGTTTGTGTAAAGCTGAGGAACACAAAAACCTTTTGTCACAAAGTTCACAAGCAAACGGCTTCTCTCCTGTATGGATCCTCACATGAATTGGTAAATAATATTTGTTCTTGAAACTTTTTCCACAAACATGACAAGAATATTCAGCTAGACCTGCGTCAGTGTTCCTCTGAGTCTCTGAGGCATCGCTGCTGAGGCTTCTGTTCTCACAGAGGAGACGATCGTTCGGTTCTGGTTCCACGTGGTCACGTTCCTCATTAACAGGAGACACCGTGAAGGTTCTGCTGTCCTGCTTCGGTTCCAGCTGCTCTTCATCCTGACTGACGCAGAGATCCTCCTCTTCCTCTTTAACGTGTGGAGGTTCTGGTTCTCCATGTTCCTCTTTAACGTGTGGAGGTTCTGGTTCTCCGTGTTCCTCTTTAACGTGTGGAGGTTCTGGTTCCTGGTCCAAACTGGAGTTGCTCTCCTGTTTAATGAGCTGCTGATCTGCGAGGAAGTCCTCGTCTTTGCAGATGATGTTCAGAAAGAAGTCTGGAGACAAACAAAAGGAGGGTTCTTCTGTTTTATTCAGCGTATTCTAAACAAATAGACGTAAATAAATCAGAGAACTTTCAAAAACAGAAAGAAGGTTTCTGTTAACAGTAACGTTTGAAGCCCAACAGTCGACTGGATGTTTATTCATGAAGATGTTTGAAGACCAGACAGAACCTCCAGGTGTTTTAGAACCCTGAAAAGCAGAACCTAAAATGTTCTGACAGCGTTTAACGTACCGTTACAAGGATGTTCCTCATCCTGACTGAAGAAATCCTCTGGCTCCCCCTTAACGTGTGGAGGTTCTGGCTCCTCTTTAATCTGCGGTTCTTCTGGTTCCTCTTTAACATGTGGAGGTTCTGGTTCCTCCTCTTTCTTACAGACATGTTGCTGTGGGAGGTCTGTAAGGCCAAAAAGGAAGAAACAGGTTTTTATTCTAATGTTAGAAAGCAGCAGTGGTCCTCGATGCGCTCCAATAAACACAGAACTGAAAATGATGCAGTAAAAAACAGTTTTTATGATTAAATCTTTATAGAGAACAAAAACTAAACTGGGGATGGAACGGTTTATGAAATGGTTCCTGGGTTCAGTGAAGGTGGATAAAACAGCCTCTAACTCATCATGTTAGTTTCTAAAACCGGATAAGGAAATCAGACAGAGGGCATTTTAACATTAATTTATTAATTATAGATTCTTTCAACACAAAAGCAAATTCTCTGGACAAAAATGATCTTTTACAAAGATTTTAAAATTAACAGATCCTGCTGCATGAAAAAGGCCTGAAAAACTATTTATGTTGTTTATAAACTGTCCTTTCTAAGCTGATTCCTGTTTTTGTTTGTTTGTTTGCGTTACTAAATTTTTGTTTTAAATGTTGATTTGTAATATTCACTCTGTAAACTGTTGTTTATATGTTGTTGAAAATTCATGATGAGTGTTAATAAAGTTTAGTTTTAAAAAAAAATCTCCTTCAGTTTTTATTATCGTTTCCGTTTCCGGCTGTACTCCGGACCTAAACTACGTCATTAGCGTACGCTGTTTGCGTAGCGTACGCTGTTTGCGTAGCTTCCTGCGGGCCGGCCGGGGCAGCCAATGACTTATGGATAGACATGACATCACGTGACTTTGGATGAGCTAAAAACGCCGCCATCTTACGATAGTAATACAGCTCCGCTTTTGCGCTTATCTATACAGGAATGCCTTCTTTTTATGCTGCATTTTTCTGCACAAATCTTCACGGAAAATGTCCGGACGGCGTTACATTT
>NC_051445.1:649132-653993 GCF_001649575.2 Kryptolebias marmoratus
ATTTATTAATTTTTTCGTCTGGTGTATAGTCTGTAAGACAAATTATACATTTATCTAATTTTTTTCTGTTTTGCTTATACCATTGCTGATTTGACTGCTGTTGTGATTGTAAATAAATAGCTCTGGATTTGCGTTTCTTTTAAATTCATGGTTGCTATTATTTAAATTACAATAACTGAGTATTTGTGACATTGCATGATAAATTACATGCACTATTGGGCTCATCATACCCACTAAAAAAAATTATTTCGTTAGTCCTCAGCATTGTTTATATAGCCCTGCGCCTTTAAGAATACTGTAGCAAGATGGCGCCGCTTTCGCCGCATCTCGGCCCGAGCCTTTAAAGCGGCGCGTCATGTCTATCCATACAAGTCATTGGAGGCAGCAATAAGCGGGTCACAGAATCCGGTGGAACACCGCTGGGCAACGGCTAACAATGCTAACAATAAATCAGCGGCAAATAACGGGGAGAAATGAGGATTACAAATGTTTTACAGGTCGGGAATCATTTCACACAATAAACCCGAAACAAATATTTTTTTCTGTATCGTAGATCAGTTGTAAAAAAGCCACAAATAAAAATCTTAAAGCATGCTAGGCTACACACCGACGATCCGAGGTTCCCAGTTAGCATCCGGCGGTCTGAGTCTGCGCAGATGAGCCATGTTTTAATAAATAAACTCTCTCAGATCCTGAACTGAAAACGGTTTGACTGCAGCCGCTGAAATCTCCTCCATCTGCGGGTTTCCTCCCGCAGCTCCCCGCTCCGTTAATAGCTCCTTTTTTGTTGACCGGTTATTTCCGGTGTTGCATCGTAATCTGTCCCCCCGGCTGGCTGCGCCTGACCTTCCAGTCCTGAACACCGACATTAATAAAGATATAAAATTATATTGATATCCATTAGTTTATTAGTTATTAAAATATGTTTTAATATGTCACAGTGATCTTGGGGTTGCCAGATAGGAAATGACGAAAAGTCACCCAGTCGCTTTAAATCAAACTGTTGTTGAAAAATGCATGATGGTCGATGTAGTTTATAACCTCTGTAAACTGACATTATTTCACTCTGGTGAGCATTTACTCATTTTAAAGTGAAGCACTCAGTGTTGGAGCAGGAAAACAGGTAAAACCTGCAGGATGGTGGCCCTGAGGAGCAGGGTAGCCCACCCCTGATATAAGGAAATGTTGGAGAGGATGTTGATGTTATCAAGTCGATTCCAAGAACAGTATTGGAACAGTTCTGGGTCGAGCTGACCATGTAGGAGTTATTTTGACCATTCACCAATTTGTCAGAAGTTTGCAAATACACACCATCGCATTAACTCTGTATACGGATCCAAACCTGCATGTAGGAAGAATAAAGACATCAGCTGTTGACATCGAGGTTCCAGGTTTTTGTTTTTAAAGCAGCTTTTATCCGAGTCTGGAGTGAAGAAAGCAGGAAACAGTCCAGCTGTTTCCTGCAGGACAGATGTGCAGAGAAGAATATGTAGCTGATTAGAATCAATCAGAAGAAATAAAAGCTCAGATTTTCTTTCAGTTTTGAGATTAAAGTTAAAATGTTGAGTTCAGCCGGCTCACGCTGACCTTTAACCTCACATTTAGGCACCAAACATGGCCGCCTGACCCAGTCCATCACAGAAACTGAAAACATTCACATCTGAAGAGGCAAAACCAGGAACCCACCTGGAACCAAAAGCCCCGCCCCCTTTGATCAAACAAAGACTGAAAGCTTTTATTTTGAAAAATCTGTTTATTAATGGATATAAGGCCGCTCTGGACTGTGCAGAACTTATAAAGGAGAGCAGAAATAACCGACACCACAACCCTGAAACAACTCATGTAAAAATAAAAAATTAACCGTCCGTCAGGCATTAAATGAAAACACAGAGTTTAACTTCAGAAAATAACCTTCAATTAAACGTTTCAGATGCTCTGACATCCAGAGGCTCGTTTGATGATCAGATCCATGTTTTAAGCTTTAAGGCCACAAGAACTTCAGAAGCTGAAGGTCTGCTGAGCCTCTGAGCTCCACTTCAGACACTAAATGATACGAAGACTGAAAAAAGGCAGAAATCCTTCATCCTCCACCGTCTTTGGTTGCTTCTGGATCAAGAGAACTTTTTTACACAATCATCTGTCGGAGTGGAGAGAAATGAAGACAAACGGGAGGAAGTGATTCATTTTCACCCAGAAACTTCTTAAACCACCAGCAGTTTTTCCAATAAACCAGGTTCACCTTCAGCAGAACATTGTTCAACACATCCTGAGGTCAGAAGTGTTCAGATGCTCCAGCAGCTTCAGTTTGGTTCGATAACTTCACAGCAAACAGGCAGAAACTAACTCAAACGTCTGGAGCTCAGGGAATCCTCTGCGGGGAGAAAAATGTGCAAACGGCAGCAGCTACACGTTGGCTTCAGCTGCTGCTCCTTTAAACTCCTTTTTCTACACAAATTAAGGTCTGAGTGAAAGAAAACAAACGGTTCTAAGGCCTCTCGAGGTTTACGCAGCGACCACGTCGCCGTGGATACAGAAACTCACAGAGTCTAACATTTTCCCGTCCTTTGGAAGAATAATCAGACGTGATGATTTGGAGGAGAGTCTTTTTTCCCACGCCGGCCGGTTTCTCTCAGACTTTTGCCGAGGAGTTGGCCGCAGGTTTCTCTGCAGCTTTGGGTGGAGGCAGGGGCGTGTGCGGCGGCGTGTGCAGACCGCTCTCGGTGCCGATGTTGACGGTGATGTTGGTGTAGAGCGGCAGGTACTCCCGAGAGATGAGCTCGTACTCCACCGTGTTCATCCCGTCCGTCTTCCAGGTCTGACGCGTCTTCGCCAGCATGTTGAACCTGAAGACAAAGACCAGAAGATTTCCTTCAGCGGACGCGTCATGGCTGCCCCGACTTCCATCACTGCGGGAACGCTGAGTCAGCATTATTCATCGTTTCCTGGTTTGTTTTTTAGCTGCTCATAAATCTAAACCTTCAGCTGATTCAGGAAACGGCTGAAACAGGAGGACGGACTCAGTGTGGAAGTGACCTTTGACCCTTCCCAGACAGATCTGAATATTTTACCTCTTGGGGTTCTCATCGTTGCCTTTGTCCAGCTTGTGTTTGATCATTTTGTAGCGGCCGACCTTCAGAGACGGACGACTGATGTACATCCCAGCCAGAGAGACTCTGAGGACACAAACAAACAAACAAACATTAAACCCTCTGAAGCAGAAGAATAAAAACAGTTTCATCTCTCCTCTCCATAAATCAACGTTCTTCGTTTGAAGCTCGTGTTTCTGCTCCAATCTGATTTGAAACTTTGGTCACCAGGACCTCGGGTTTTCCCCGTCAGCCAAGCGGAACCTCGGATCGGGTCTCACCTGACTCCGATGTCGTCGTCCTCTCCTCCCCAGCCCCAGTAGTTGTTGGGGAAGCCGTTCATCTTCAGGTAGTGCAGCGGCGACAGAGCCGACACGCCTCCGAAGTACATCTTGTATGGAAGCCTGGAGAGGACAGAAAGAGGTAGGTGAGTCTCCTGTGGGCCCGTCGCTGCAGAACCAACACTTCCGGGCCGCTGGCTGCCGTACTTGTAGCCGAACTTGTCCATGGCGATGGCGGCGTGCTTGGGGTTGGCGTCGCAGGTGTACAGATTGCGATCGTCCTCGGGGATGAGGTCCACGTCATGGAAGAAAAGGCAGTCCCAGTCCTCCTCCCTCATGGCCTCCCGGAACCCGATGTTCATCAGCTTGGCCCGGTTGAACGTGTAGCTTCCAGCCTGCGGAGCAGAGAAACGTGAAAACTGCTGGAAGGGAGTCGGGTTCAAGAACCGGACAGAAAACAACAAGAAGAGCTTCAGAACATCTGGAGAACCTTCGATCCAAACGGAGGTCCGGATCATTAGAAGGAAAATATCAAGAAGAAACAGTTTAGCAGCAAATCACATTTCTGTGCTGACTGATGGGATCTGGACTGAAACTATCAGTTCAGTCAGAACAGAACCCGGGTTCAGATCAGAACCCTCCAGGTCCGGCTGTCGGTACCCAGGTGAGCCTCCAGGACCCCCGCTGGGACTCTGAACGGCAGCTCGACACAGAGTCAGAGCCCGTAAAGATAAATATATTATATCTTTAAGAATTTGCTAGAAATATGTCTGCTCCTCTTTAAAAGATGTTTAAATGTTGTTTAAATGCATTAATCACAGGAAGCAGGAAGTCTAAGGAATAAAATCCTGAAGCTAGAAAACATCTTAACATGTTTTTCTAACAACCATCCACCAGAGGGCGCTCTGAACCCACCCAGGACTCAGGAGGACATTAAACTAATTAAATTAAAATTAAACGGTTGTTCAGGTCCAGCAGTCGGACCCGAGTGGGACCTCAGGGTAGAAACCGGACTCTGAGTCTCACCTGGTGGATGACGTAGATGCTGTAGCTGAGCTGCTGCCGCTGCAGAAACGGATGCAGGTAGTAGAGCAGGAACTTGAGGTGATGCTCTCGGTTTCTGTGGGGGATGATGATGGCCGTCTTGTGCCTGGCCTCGCAGTCCGGCGGCCTGTAGCGCCCCCCTCGGATCACCAGCGGGTTCTTCCTCTGGACCTCAGCCAGGGTGAGGCCTGACGGGAAGCTGACGTGGATCGGCCCGCCTGCAGGGACCAATCAGGTCTGTTGTTATTATCAGAGCGACTAATGGAGCCGAGGCAAATGCTCCAGTCACACAATGAGCCGGAGATGTGAATGCAGCACCAGAGTCAAGTTTCCACCTCGGCCCGACATGAAGGAACCTGATCCGGACCCTGCTCCCTGAGGGGACCCTGCTCCCTGAGGGGACCCTGCTCCCTGAGGGGACCCTGCTCCCTGAGGGGACCCTGCTCCCTG
>NC_051445.1:655942-689178 GCF_001649575.2 Kryptolebias marmoratus
AGGAACCTGCTCCTGGAGGGAACCTGCTCCCTGGAGGAACCTGCTCCTGGAGGGAACCTGCTCCTGGAGGGAACCTGCTCCCCGGAGGAACCTGCTCCTGGAGGGAACCTGCTCCCTGGAGGAACCTGCTCCTGGAGGAACTCTCCATGAAGCCGTTGGCTCCACAGGCGACCCGGTTCTTCAGGTTTCAGAGGCTTTTGTAAAGAAAAGGTTCGTCTCTGACACTTCAGCCCGACTCGATGGTTTCAGTAACTCAGCTGAGATTTATTTCACTTCCTGCTGATAATTTACAGGAACACGGAACCAGCTCAGTCACTAAACAGAACGTCTCTGGTTTCAAAGCTGGAGGCACGTCACTCCAAAGCTGGAGTGATTTCCTGCTCAGAATAAATGCTTTAAAGGAAACAAATCAGCCTGTTTATTATTTTTCATCTTTCCTGAGTAGAAAACAGAAGCGAGTGCACATGTGGAGCACAGCTGGAGAACATCTGGCTGCAAGACAAAAATCATTCAGGAGGAAAATCACTAAATTCACCAGTTTATCAGCTAATATCAGCCCCTTTAAAGAGTGTTTGAAACAAAGGTGAGACTCTTCCTCTCAGCACGAAGCTGCAGAAGTTTGAGACGCTGATCAGGATTCAGGACAGACGGTTTCAACCTGAGTGACGCTTTAATTTTATGAGCTCTCGTTAATTTTACATTTACAAACATGTTAGAGTTATTAATCGAGGCTCACCTGAGTAATAATCCTGCTGTCCAATCAGCTTCTTGATACGAAACACCTGAGAGGCTGACTAACAGTAATAAACTCATTTATAACATTATTTGTTCAGTATAAAAACATCAACATTTAGTCCAGGAAAGGTTCAAACTCTGACATTTTATAATAAAACTGAAGTATTCGTCCACAACCTTTGGAGTCAACCTGATTCAAGATGGCCGCTGCAGCTAATGGACCTCAGCAAACAAAAAGCAGCTGAGGCTGACAGAAACTACGATTTTATTCCCAAAGTTTTACCAGATTTTAGTCTGAAGCTGACACTGAAGGCAGCGGGTGACAGGTATTCCTCCGAGGATCAGATTAACTTCATGTTTATGAACATTTAATGTTTTTCTGACATATTTCATGGAGATCTCAGATCTTATAAAGATTAAAATGATTAGGAAACTGTTCAGAAGTGAATAAATTTATATTTTACAAGAAGAAATCTGCAGACAGATCTGTGTTCTCTGTAGTTACTGAATTAATCAGAATCTTTACTTTAACTTCTGGTTAAACAGAAAAAAAAAGCCGACCCGGGTCGTTCCTGTAGAACCTGTTTACCTTCCCCTCCTCTTTTAAATGACTTTCAGATGAATCAGAGGATCTGTGCAGTTTTTCTTCGACAGGAATGATGATTACAGTTCAGTGAAGAAGATGAGAAGCGATGAAACCTGAAGATGCTGCAGAGGAGCAGTCAGGGGAGACCAGCGGGTCACCCCATTCTGATAATTAATCAGAATAATAATCAGAATAAACCCTCTGTAACCTCATCCTGAAAGCCTTCAACAACTGAAAGATGATCCAAGTTCAGCAGAAAAATCTCACAGGGATCAAATGAAACTATTTCAAACACAAAGGAGGTTTCACAAGGTGGAAAAAGTCAACAAATGTGAATAAATGTCAGCCAGCAGGTTGAACAGGATGTAGATTCCTGGAACTCACGGAGCTCCAACCTGTCGGCTCGGGTGGAAAACTCCTGAACTCCGAATCAACGGTTCTCCACACGCTCTGAAGGCCTTCAGCTGCTACCTGAATGTTTAACTCTGACCTCTGACCTCGCCCGGACAGGAAGAGGCTCCTAACCTGAAGGGCCGGACCCGAGTCGTGTTTAAACTTCAGGCTTTCAGAGACGATCTGCTCCCGTTTCTTTACTGTCAGTGAGCAGGAAAGATGATTCTCAGAGTTTTTAGATGAAACTTCAGCCGATCAGCTGCAGGACGGTCATCTCAGCTCTGATGGACTTCTTTATGCTAAAATATAATCTTTATATAAATTTCCTCCTTCCACACATGTAAAACAGTCAGGCTCTAGCTCAGATCCACCATAAGGGCCACCGGACTGAAAACCCTACAGGATGTGCTCAGAGACGAGTCGATAAGAGCTTTAAATACGTGATCAAACCTCGGAGAGTTTTACTCCTGCCTCGACCACGTCGGGTTGGAGGAACAAACAGATTAACGGAGACGAGACAGACCCGAAAACAACAAAGTGATAAACGTGTGAAACAAGACATCATCATCCCGTTCACTCCGATCCAAAACTTTACCCAGAAAGTGTTTCTGTGAAGACGGGAGGTTTAAATCGGTGGTAACCCCGTGCACACGGAGCCTTCCCTGTATGATGCCACAGATGAATTTTTAGCATCATTTGTCCTTTTCCAGCTTCCTTAGATCATTTAGGGACACGCTGCTGACAGGACAAACACAGAAAAGCAGCTGGAAGACCTTCAGGAAGTCAGGAGACCTGACCGGATCATCCAGGTTCGGTCTGACCGTCCTCTAGGAGGCCGAAGGAAGTCTGAGGTTCTGTTCATGGAGCACGGAAACAAAAAGCAAACTGCAGCTGCAGGATAAACACTTACCGATGAGAGGGGACGTCTTCGGGCAGTACGGGACGTTGTCTCCATGGGCGTGGGGCTTGGACAGATGGGACAGGTTGGCGTAAACATCTCCTTTGGGCACGGCGAGAGCCGAGCGGTTCTGCAGCTGCGAACTCGCCGCGTCGGGTTTGCGGAAGATGCGGATGAAGTAGGTGACCCTCTTGTGGTATCCCTCCCGGGACAGCAGCGCCATGACCACCAGCTGGATGCCCAGGAACATGAACAGGAAGCGCCATTTGGACGTGAGCATGGTGGCGGGGCAGGGCTTACAGAAAAAAACTGAACTGATGCTCGTCGGGTTTAACCTGCTTCCTTTAAAGTGTGAGATATTCTGTGGAAAAAGAAACCTCACTGAGGAGGAAGGTGTGTAAAAAAACACACGTCACAAAAAGGCACTTTTGGCAGGCGGTGGCTGATGAAGTCCAAACAGGAAGTGAAAAGTAGAAAAATAAACAGCAGAGAAGAAGAAGAAAAGTCCACTCCTCAGTTTTCACTGCATTCCTGGCTGCTGATCACCAGAAGGAAAGTCTCAGTTTGTGTTCGGCGTGAGGTGATAATGGCCGTCCCTCATCACGTAGTTTCACCCCCCACCCTTTGGGCCGTGCAGCTCATTCTCCTGCCGTCAGCTCTTTATGCAGCCGTCTGTCCTGACGGAGGCCTCCGCTGCAACAACAGCCGCCAGGACAAAAGGAGAGCATGTGCAGCGCTGAAGGCCCTCCACTTCAGAGGATTACAGCGTGGGAGGGCGGTCAGGGGGGCGGTCAGGGGGCTGCGTGGGCGCCCGACGGGGGAGGAGGGGGAGGATCTGATTCCCACAGTCAGTTCTCGTCTCTGAGCTCGGTGGGCTCGTCAGCGCAGCCTCCAAGGTCCTGAAAGACAATAGAGACGAGGTGAAAACCGACACAAATCAGCAGCGGTTTGTGTTTTCTCACTCAAATAAGACCCTATTGTGCGCCGCGCACGTCCAACAAACGGGTTGTGTTTGCAGTTAGGAAGCCTGAGCGAACCAGAGCCAGCGTGGGCCCCGGAGCAGACGTCTGCCCGGAGCGGGGCCCGGCGAGGAGGCCCCGGCGAGGAGGCCCCCGAGGCCCCAGCGGAGCACCCGGCGCTGGACGAGGAAACGGATAAAAGTCTAAATGTGACCCCGGAGGACCTCTGACCCCACAGCGTCCAACACAACTTAACTGTAAATCAATTAGTGCTCGTTAAAGTCGCCTGCCTTAAAGCTCTAATCCTAATCCGACTGAAGAGGAGCAGACGGAGAAACAAGTTCAGAGCTTCTGATAAATCACCAACGACTGAGCAAACCCAAACACTTCCCAGCGTTTCCAGCCATAAAATGATTAGTAGTCATGTGACACCTGCATGAAAGGAAAAATCTGTTTTATGGCCTTCAGTTTATAAACGTCACATTCTGTGACATCATCCAGTTTCTCTCCTCAAAGAGGACCAAAGAGTGAAATAAAATAAGTTTATTCTTCCAGACTTTAACATGTTATTAGATCTTAAACTCATTAACAGTTGAAGACTGAGGCTTTATTTTAAAAAGTTTCTCCTTTTTTTAATCTGAGGACATAAATACCTGAATGAAGATGGTCTATGAGGGACTTTTGGACAAGACATAGATAACAGTTTTATTTAAACTAACTTTTAATGAAAGATCTAAACTGTTCAGAAAATCAGCTCAATACAGGAGGAACCATCAGCCTCTTTAAATATATGATAAAAACATTTTTAAATGTTGAAAAATACAGATTAAAATCAAACCATGAGTGCAGATTTAGGTTTGTTTTTACACATAGCAGAACTTCTCAAATGTTTGCTTGGAGTTTTTTCCTTTAATTAATCTTCAAGATAAATATTAGTTTTAAAAGACTTCCTGTAGGTTTATTTGTCTTCCTGGATAAAATCCTGAAAACGTGGCAGTTTCACTCAACGAGCCGTTTCCTGCAGGTAAGATGCTGACGGCTCCTCAAGTGTCTCACTGACCTGGAAAAGGATTTTATTGCTTTAAGCAAAAAACTAAAACCACAGAGACACACCCATCGTTCCAGTCCCACAGGCTCTCATCCAACCATCCATCCAACCAACCAACCAACCATCCATCCGACCATCCACCCCCCTCCCCGTCTCCAGGTGGCCCACACCTGGACAGGTCTCGGTCCATCACAGGGACACAGAGACAAACTCTCGTGTTTTTATCTAGTTTTCTGTCGTCGCTCCCGGTCCTTCAGGGAGTTTTTATCAGATCTTTAAACTTGATGTTATGAAATCTGGAAAATCATTTGTCAGATCCGATCTTTGCGTCTCGTTTATCCGCTCCGACTGGTTTGAGCCGAGGCTGACGGAGAGCCAGAACCCCAGAGGCGAACCTTTTTCAGCTTTTAACGAGCCGTAAAACGAGCTGGATAAGTGATGGGAGCCCACAGAGCTGCAGCTTTAATACCAGGCCGGGTCGGCTGCTAATGAATCATCAGTGAGTTGTTTTCATCTTCAGCACTCAGCATCACACTCCTCACTCCGGGGAAAACAGCATCAGTTAGCAGAGGCAGAACCAACGCCAGGTCTCAATCAGAGAGGACAGAAAGACTTGACTGCACGTGCACGTCATGTAATCATCCTCTGAATTCTCTGCCGGTCGGATCGTTTCTCTACCAAGGAGGTGAAACATAAAACAAAGGGCAAAAAGAAATCAGTGCTGGAGAAACAGACGTTTTCCACAGCAGCTCACTCTGCAGCCACGTTTTAAAACCACGACCGTTTCTGTTCATCACGTCCACCTGCATCGCTCCCAGACTTCTAGTTAGAGCAGAAACTAACCTGCATGAAGCAGGAAACTGTTCCTCTAACTGGGCTGCAGTGAAGAACTTTTTATTGAAACTCAAAACGCTTAGGATCAACATGAACAGATAATTTATTAACGTGTACGACCCCCCCCTCGCCCTGCAGTAACCCCACAGATTATAAAACTTCACATGAATCCCACAGCAGCTGAAAACAGATTAATCTAAAGCGGGAGGCTCTTCGTTCCTGCAGATAAACACAGGACCCCCCCGGGATGAGGCTCATATTCACTATCACCCTCATCTGTAATGAGATATAAATTTCTATACAACAGGGAGAAATGAGTCCGCTTCAGAGCTTCGAGGATTAGAAACACAGAGACAACCAGAATCTTAATTAAAGTTTATCAGCTGGTTTAAAGGTTTGAAGACAAACAGGCTCAGGAACTCATTTAAAGAATTTAATAAGCTGCAGGTGGATTTTTATTATTTTGACCGACGGCTGGTATTAACCTGCTGCTAACTAGTTTCCTAACCAGCGTCGTGCTTCAGACTAATCTGCTGAAAACGACACTCAGAGAGATTAATTCATCTGTTTTTAATAATCAGACGCAGCAGGAGTCAGATCTGAATTATAACAACTTTAACGAGACGTGCTGCTGCCTTCAAATTCTAAATTAACTCTTTTTATTTAAAATGGTAAAATTTATTAGTCTAAACATCTGCTGTTTACCATGTTCCTCTATTAATAAAAATATGGCTTTATGAAACTTTCAAATCATTGCATGTTTATTGTCGAAGGTTGTGGGTTTTTCTACAAAGATTTAAATATTTAACTGAACAAGAATCATTACCTGGGAACAAACACCAACTATATCTGCTTTAGGTCTATATTTCCTCACCTCAACAACAGAAACGATGGATTTGATTTACAGAAAATAAAAACCTGAAGCAGAGTCTTCGTCTGCCAAGTGTGGAGGAAACGCGGGTCCATTACGTGACGTTAAAAGTTTCCCTGAAAACTGAAACTAAACTGGAAGACCTCCAGAACAGCTGGAGAACTTTGGATCAGTCCAGATGTTTGGAAGGAAAATACAAGTTTCCTTTAAAAGGACTGAGCTAAAATCCTCCTTAAACAGTTAAATATTTCTGCTTGAAGATCTTTTTGTCTCGGCTGAAATCAAGAAGTGAACCAGATACAAAAAGGACAAAAAGCAGAGAACAACAGTCTGGTTCCAATCTGGGCTTCAGATATTTTATTGAGCCCTTAGGGAACCTGAAGGAGTTCATTATGTCTTCTCTTTGTCCTCCTGCTGCTGTAATTTAATCCCCATCAGTACAAATAGATCATATTCTGCTCTCAGGATCTCTATTCACTGCACATTTCTTACTTCTTCTTGCAGCACGAACTTAATAGTCCTTCCTTTCTGGCTGCGGGGCATTAATATTATATGTTTGCATGCCTGCATGGATGAACGGGAACATGGGGGATGGAGGGGGTTAATGACAGAAAGGCTCTGAAAGCCAATCAGCTGTGAGCTCAGGCTTTAACCTGCATCCTTTTCACTCCTTTACAGAGAATCCAGTCAGCAGCCAATCAGCAACGAGCTCCAGTTTTTCCAGCCACCGTTTCACCTGAGCCAGAAATTCCTCCAGCAGCTGCTTCGCATCAACGCACAGCAGCCAGGAAGCCGTGGCAAACGGGCCGCAGCGGCGTCTGAACACCGTCCACGGCACAGAGAGACCGGCAGCCGGAGGAGCCATTTTTACCGTCTCCATGCAGCTGACCCTTCAACCCGAGACAAACAGCCGCCGTCTTATAGGCCGGACAGACGCACGAGCTGCTGTTTCAGCAATTCTCAATAAATCCTGTTTGCCTCAAGTTTGTTGAAGATGATGTTAATTTTCTGATTTTCTGCTTTTCCAACAGGTCAGAAGCCTCAACGAGCTGCTGAAACGATGGGAGCAACTTTATATTAATTAATACTTTTATTAATATGATCAACCCACCTGAACGAACTGCTGGCATTCTGCTGCCAAACTACTGAGAAACTCAACTTGGTGTAATTAAAACTGGATGGAGGAGTGAATTTATTCACCACGTAACAAAACATCAAAGCTGAGTCATGCTTTCTGTCTGATGAGTCTCCAGATAAGATCAGCTGTTGATTCAAGACCTGCAGAAAATAAATCTGCAGGTAGAAGACGGTAATCCAATTCTTCGATCTCCGCCTTCCTCAGAATTTAATTTAAATCTTCTCCGTCAGCTCGGCTCGCAGCGACCCGAGCTCAGAATAAATCACACACGCCTTCGGCCCAGAACCCGGAGCCATAACGGCGTTCTCTCCTGGAACAGGCTCCGCCCAGGACGACCAAATATGGGCAGGGTAGCTCTGCTTTTCCTAAAGGTGCTTCCAGCCGCCACCTTCTGTTTGCTGTTACTCTCACTTTAGGCAAAACATTCAGATCAGTGTAAAAATAACAAAATGCAAATAATAAATCTGACTCAACTACGCTCAGAACGAAACACCAGCAGGTGTTTGTAGTGTTTTTATCTCCAACATTATTAAACCAGCAGATATTTAAGCTGTAAAGTAAAAAATAAACTGAATAAAACGAGGATTCAAACATCCCACGGCTCATTTCAGCTTCACTGAAGGCAGAAAAAAGTCAACAATTAACCCTGAACCATCCACCCTGTTTGCAAAACAAATATGAGTCGGGATCAGAAACCATCTGTGGTTTTTGGATCAGCGTGACCTTAAAGTCCGAAGGCCCATCAGGTGTTTACAGGATCGCCTGCTGTTGGCCAGCAGGGAGTGAAAGCAGCGATGTGTGCAGAAGTAACTGGGCTGTTTTCTCGCTGGCAGTAGCTCGGGTCTGTCAACACGCCACTGAAACCTCCCCGGTTACCTTTGTGAGCAGAAACAGACGTTACCAACAGCGAGGAGGTCAGACCCAGAAACTCTCAGCTTCAGGCCTGAAACTAACCAGCATTCATGGTCCCTCCTCAGCCGAGCTGCAGAGACGCTTCAGCTTCCAACGTGTTCCTCCCACCCAGAGCTGCACTCGCCGTCTGAAACACACGACGGCGACTGACAAACCAGAGGAGTCAGTCTCTGAGAGCGCTGAACGAAGCCGAGCAACCAGAACAAAACCCAAACCAGGAAACCGGCTGAAGCTGAAACCAGGAAGCTGAAACCAGGAAAATGGTAGCCGAACCGTCAAAAGATCAAACCGACAGCTTTCAGCTGTTTTCAAAGACTCTGAACTCCGGCAGATTAAACCCGGGGACAAACTGGACCGAAGTGGACAACAAAATAATGTGCATGGGTAAGGAGTGCACACTAAAATAGGTTGTGATGCTTAAAAACACAACTCATTGGATGTAAACACTCAGAAACCTGTGAAAATGAGAATTTTCTCTGTTTTATCACAAGTTTAAGTTCTGGACAGCCGCAACTGAGTGATAAAACGACCTTTATGTTGAAAGAACGAGACGTTCGACTGT
This sequence comes from Kryptolebias marmoratus, assembly GCF_001649575.2. Lineage (NCBI taxonomy): Eukaryota > Metazoa > Chordata > Actinopteri > Cyprinodontiformes > Rivulidae > Kryptolebias > Kryptolebias marmoratus. The sequence continues at coordinate 664,879 of NC_051445.1, forward strand.
CCTAAAATCAGATGAACTGATTTTAAGGCAACAAACCGAGGCCAGCTGAAGTCATCTGTAGAAAGGAGTCGAACAGGTTTACGGCCGTGTGTTCACAGTACGCTGATGTAAAACTGATGACAGAAACGCCGCAGGACCGCATTTTCCTGGAAAAACCACCAACACAATCAGAACCAGAACCAGCCGGAGGTCAGAACACGAGTCTTGTTCTGTTTGTACAAGCGGGACATTTTCTCTGAACCCACCAGGCAACGAAACAACGCGCAAACATGCCCTGAGAGGAGAGGCGTCGGCATGACGACGCGCTCCAGCCTCCTCGTCATGGCAACCCATCCCGAGTCCCGGCCGTTCATCACGGCTCGGCCCCCGGAGACCCGAGCCGAGCGCCGGCGAAACCAGCCCTCCTGATTTATCCGCCGGCTAATCGAGTTTCCACCTCCCACTCACCCGTTAATGTCTCCCGACCCATCAGAGTCATGACGGCCATGGAGACGAGGAACCCTCCCCGGGACCGGCCGACACCTTCGTTAGGAAGAACATCGTTTGCAGAAAGTAACGGGTCTCTGAAGGCTTCAGGAGACGTTCCTCCTGGAGAGGAACACCTCAGAGGTCCTGATCGTTATCCCCCGCCACAGAGAGGCGGGCAATAATGTTGTTTCCTCAAAGTTTCACCCAAACGGCTCCAGCTCTGTTTTTTCTCCGCATAAGGTGATTTTAAGTCTAAAACTTTGGTGTGAAAGGCGGCGGGTGATATGCATTCATTTAGCTTTATTTTACTACTTTAAAAAAAAAAAGATCCGATCTGATTTTACAGAGGAATCTGCCTCTGAAAATTAATCTTTAACATTTACAACCCAACTTTATTCATAAAGCTCTTTAAAAACACTGTAAACCAACAACTAAACACAAATAAACAAATAAAAACAAAATAAGAGCCAACATCTCAAACGGAGTTGAAGCTGAAGAGAAGAAACGAGACGAAGTAAAAGCAGGAAGTGAGTCGACCCGTTCCTCGAATGAATGCCTGTTACCCGCCACCCTTCAGGACGTCATTTAAACAACAAAGCACCTGCTGGGGATTACTCTCAGCTACTACCACACCAAAGATTAACTCATATCTGTTAAATCGAGTCACTCGATGCTATTTTTATGGTTTTTTTAAGGTCAGCTGGCGGTGGCAGCCATCTTGAATCAGGTTGAGTCCAAAAGTGAATCAGCTGTAAACGTTCATCCAGTGATTACTCCAATCTGTCCTCTGATAACAGGGCAGTAAAAACATGATTAGTGGGTGAAAATTAGGACGTGTGTCTGTTTGAGTCACTTATTCTTAGAAAATCTGGTTTTATTTAAAGTCAAACTGAACTTCAGGATCCTCCTCAAATCTGTGCAGGAACTGAAATCAGCAAATCTATCATGTTTGCTGTCACCTGCCGCTGAAGGCAGAGCGATGACGTTTCTGTTTGTCTGTTAGCAAAATATCTCATGAATTCCTGGACGGCTCTTATTGAAACTGTCAGAAAGTGATCATTGGGTGGAAATCTGCAGCTGATTAAATATTTGAGTCAATCCGATTCAACCTTGGCTGTAACTCAGTCCAGATAATGAGCTAACACCTGGTGTGGTAGTAGCTGAGAGTCATTAACAACATCTGTTCTATAATTGATGGTTAAATATTCTTCATATATCTGAAGTGAATGTTTCAGCTCCACATGTTTCTGATTTAAAAATAAAAAGAAAGAAGACTCTTGTGGCATTGTTTCCAGGATATATTAGTAATTTCAGGTCGGTGTCTGCAGACAGATTCAGCCATCAGGGGTAAAAATAAGCAGCAGTTGTTGCGTTTGAGCCCCCCCGGAAGGCCCGAGGTTCGGGGACAGAACCCGGAGCCGGGGGGGGGAGATGAGAGGCCCTGAAGGGCCTTTTGTTCTGCGGAGGAACAACAGAGCAGAAAAAACCCGTTTCTGTAAACTAAAACCACAGAGGAGTCCAGGAAGAGACGAGATTCCAGCCCGCCTCTCTCACGGCGACAATTAACTCAATTAGTTGATGATAAACCCAACAACTCCGGTTTCCTGCGGTCTTTAAACGCAGCTGCCAGAAACTTTTCTTTGTTCCGATTCTTTTAGAAAAACTTAACGGAAAAGTTACGCAAACATTCTTGCGTAAAAGAACATTTTATTGTGAATTAATGTCGGTTTTAAAGGGAAGGGGAACCGACCGACAGGCTAAGCTAATTAGTCCAAAAACCACAGTGTTAATTTGACTGAATGCAAACATTTTTAACGTCGCAGTTTCACAGAAGTGACGCTAATCTGCGTCCAAACACGAACAAAACTCCCGACTTTAAACTCATATTCCTGCTGAAACTGTAACTCCTCTCACCGGGAAAACTCACCAGATGTGAGGGCAAAGAAGCCGAGCAGAACCGAGCCGAGCTAATGGTTCCGTTAGCTCCCTTAGCTTAGCGCCTTGGACCACCGCGGAGGGCTCAGAGGTTCTGAAATCTTACCCGGCCGGAGTGCGAGGAGCCCCGGATAAAGTCTCAGTCGGTCCTCGGTGCTGTCCTCCGCGGTTCCGACGTGTTTCTGAAGTTCCTGCCGCGAGGACGCGGACTGAAAAGAGACACAGGCGGTTTCTCCTCCCCTTCCAGCCCCACACCTACAGCCGAGAGAGGCGGGGGCTGCCCCGCTCACAGCTACGGAAGCCCGGAGGTGCCCGAAAACTACAGCCGAGAGAGGCGGGGGCTGCCCCGTTCACAGCTACGGAAGCCCGGAGGTGCCCGAAAACTACAGCCGAGAGAGGCGGGGGCTGCCCCGTTCACAGCTACGGAAGCCCGGAGGTGCCCAATCAGTCGGGTGTGTGCACCTTTTAAAAGTACAGAGGCCTTGAAGTGCCCAAAAATCTAAGACCTTGGGTGGGAACATTTTCCCCCCATTTAAATATGTGGAATCCTCAAAGTGCCAACACCAGCCACAGAAAGAGCCTTAGACGGAGCGGAGGAGTCACTTTCTGCTGTCTTAAAAGTATGGAAGCCCTGAAGTGCCCAAAACCACAACCAGGCGGGGGGTGGCGGAACGTTCTGCCCAGTTTAAAAATACAGAAACCGCAAAATGTCTTTGGTAGTTCAATTAACTCAAATAATTAGCTGTAAGGAATTCAGAGACTGCGTCTGTTTGTTTCTTAATATTTTATTATTTCACGCCTTAAACTTCATTTACAAAACACAGCTGACTCAAGGTTCTTACTGAGATGCTGCGGTGATACCGCACTTGTTAAAGGAATTAAAATCTAATATTTTATAAATTATATTTACTCACTGACTCTTCTTTTAATAAAAAAATTCTGAACATGTTTAATTTGCTTAATAAAGAGTGTTTTACTCAAATTTCCACACAGAAAGAAAATCATTTTATCAGTTAGTTAAAACTATAAAAATCTGCGACTTTCTAAAAAAGGAGGTTAATAATTCAGACTCCATTTGAGCTTCAGAAGCAAAAGTTTAAATCTGAAACAAAGCTTCCAGCGAACTGAAAGCTCCAGACTCAAACGGCTGAGTCCAGAAACAAACGTGTTTTTAAATAAAGCCGTTCGGAATATTTTGATGTTTGTTATCGTTTAAAACTAAAACTTCTCTGGAACCCAACACGGATTAAAAGTCAACACTATGCAGATCATCTTTCACAGATACGGTGAGACTTGAGTGACGTTTACTTTCATTTTGTGTAAAAAGAAACTCATTTCTTTGTTTATTATCAGGAAACCTTCGGTTCATCTGGGTTCAGATTAGGAGTTGAAGGAATTATTTACTGAAGTCTTTGATTGTTGAATTCTTTCGCTTCAGGTCGTCTCGTTAGCCGCTGTGCGCCGAGCTGTAAATGATAGTTTTTTATTAAATCACTTGTGAAATGTGTCCAGGATGACGTGTGTTCGGTTCTGTAACTATCTGAGACACTGAGGCTGAAGCTGATTAGATTCTGAGGAGGACAGTGAATAAATAAATTCTCCTGTTTGGTTGATAAAGTTGTTAAAACTTTGTCCTCCGTCTGAAGCTGTCTGCTGATAACTGTCCTGACTTTTTATCCCTGAATGAAAGCAGCACTCAGAGGATGTTTCAGGGAGTACTCTCAGCTACAACCACCTGACCTTCAGCTTCACATCTGTACGATGAGCTGAGTTACAGCTGGTTTTGTGTTTGTTATGGTCGGACAGTGATGGAGGACCGATCAGGCCTTTCAGAGAGAAAACGTCGGGTCATGTGATGACTCGATGACTCGACTCGTCTGTCCTGTGGACTCGTTGCAGCAGAAATGTCCGTTCGGACTCCTGGATACAGTTTACTTCCTCCCTGGCTCTCTGCGGCTCAGATCAGCATGGACGGTTTGGTGTCAGCCTTGTGGTACCAGATGTTCCCCGAGCGGCGCTTCTTCGGGCCGAACCACAGGCTGGACCGAGTCTTTGCCAGGATGCACCAGCAGCCGGGGCTGGCGGCGCTGCAGCTCTGCCCCTTCTTCTTCGACCAGGTCACCTACACCCTTCCTGCCATGCCCCCGTGGTGAGCGCCGAACAGTTGAACCTCTGCTGACCTTTGACCTCTGCTCCTCTGCTGTGCTGCTCTAACTCCTGTTTGTGGTTTTAAAGCGAGAGCTACAACCTCCGTCTGCGCTGCTTCGACTCCTGGGTGGGTTTACAGGAAGAGAGGGCGGCTGCGTGGCGCCCGGACTGCAGGACTTACGAAGATTACCGCCCAAACGCCGGGATCTACCTGAGCAAGCTCTGCCAGCTGCAAGATCTGAACACCGGCGGCAGCGTGAACACACCAATATTCCTCTTCCTGATGTACGGCCACATCGACTGACTGATCATTTACTCTCAAGTGAATAAATATTTTACTAACAGACGAAAAGGTTGAAGGTGTAGGTAAACACACCGTCTTTATAATCGAAGGTTTATCAGGACACGATGAAAACGATCCGGTTCTTATCAGAGGCTAAAACGTCCGTTTGATGAGCTGGAGCTCCAGGTGTGTGTGAACACAACGCCAGGGCGGGAAGACAGCAGCAATGACCTCAGAGAAGGGTCAAAGGTCATCTGGAGTCCATCCTTCTACAGAGAGAACGATTATTCACAAGAGGAGACATTTAAGACAGATTCACCCTGAAGGTCAGACCGTGCAGTGAGCCCTATCTCAGGTGTCAGTCAGGAGGTTAAAGGTCAAAGGTCATGACAGGTCAATAAATAACAGTTTTAAACTAAAATCATCTTTTCTGATGAGACGATTCAGAAAAATAAAGTTTTTATTCTTCAGCTTTTAAAGTTTGAGCTGAGGATGACTCTCAGCTACTACCAGACTGACGTGTAGCTCAGTCTCATTCTTGTGTTTGAGTCGTTTAGCTGTCACGGCCATCTTGAATTAGTTGTGATATTGTGCTAACAGAGTCGGAAACATGATCGCCCGCCTTCAGTCCTTCTCAGCCTGCCTGACAGGAAGGAAACGGCTGAACGTGCTTCAGACTCACAGCTGTAATCAGGCCAGCAGCCTTCGTTACGTAACGGCAGATTAAAGAAGCGCCAGCGCACAGCTGCTCGCCAGGAAGAAGCTTTCAGACTCTCTGCAGCCTCCAGGCAGGAACGTGAATTAATCCGTCTGAATAAAAACTTCCTGCCTGTAAAAAGCATCAAAATAAAAGCTCTCATCAGCATCTTTGAAGCTCCACGTTCAGAGATCAGAACCCAGGTGTGGAATGAAACAGGTCGGGCGTAAAGCCGGGAGGAGGAATGAAGAAAAGAGGAGTTTGTTTCTGAAACTTCCTGAGAGTCTGATGAACATTTATATCTTATTTTTGTTTAAGAGCCAAAGAGTGAGAAATCGTTCAGGTTTCTAACTTATTTTCTGTCCAGTCTTCTTATTTCTACTTCATTTAGGGAAGGTTTGTAAAATCTGGACACACGGAGGAGAAAATTCAGCTGATTATCTCCTGGATGTCAGGTTTTAAACTCTCAGGGAAACAGTGATGGAGCTGAAATTCATTTAAAGAAATGGGAACAAACTGTGTCTGTGTGAAAAGCTGCAGAGAGCCTAAAGATTCAGTTTAAACTTTAAATTATTTGTCTTTTTATGTCTGAATGATTCATAGATCAGTTAAAAAAAACAGCAGCTGAAGTCCAAAGAGAAACTTTGATTTACTTTCAGAAAGTTGTTTAATTAATTAATTGATCATTTAAACAGATAACAGAAAGGTTTGGAAAGAAAATAATCAAAGAGGAACAAAGCAGTTTGATTCTTAACTGCAGGAAGTATTGAGTTAATAACCGTCTGTATTTTATCTAAAGTTTAATTTCCACAGAAATAAATCTGAGCTCTTAGTGTTTAAGAGAAACAAACATAAAAATCTGTTTAAAATGAACTTATCAAAGCAGCAGTTGTTAATTATCTCTGAAAATAAACCAGTTTATGGAGCTGATTTGTCTCATCAACGTGTGAAAATGTGTTATGTGTTGTTTCCTGCCGAACCAACAGGTAAAAACTTTAAGGGAGAAGACCTGAAATGATTATTTAACCCATAAAACTTATTATTATTTCAATCAAAGCCTGAATAAAAGGATCCAGGTTTTATATTCACCTCAAAGCAGAAAAACAGCCCAATCATGCAGTTTTATTTTATGAAAACTTGTTTAATGGATGTATTTCTGTCGAGTGCACAGATACAAATATTCACTCCGAGCTACAGGACCTGATATTTATGGGGGCCAGCAAAGTGCCTGTAAAAAAAAAAAAGACCCAGAAACACTTTTCCTCTGTGGTAGTGTGTCGTCTCGAGGCTGAGACTAACCCGACCCGTCAGACTCGGTGCTGCAGTGAGTAAATTTAGTCCAAAAGGGGAAAAAGAGAGAAATGGACGCAGATCCACAAAGACACACTGCAGATACAGACGAGCGTCTGCACACCTTTGGCTCGGGTTCTCTACTTGTAGAACTCGTGCTCCTGCTCGTCCTTCTTGATGACGGTCTTGTAGGCCTTCTCAAAGTCCTTGGCGAGGACGATGTACCTGTTCTCGCGCACGGCCAACATGCCAGCCTGAGACGGAGGAGGAGAGGAGATCAGAACGAGCCGCGGGTTTATTTGGAAGGATTCTGGGAGTAATGAAAGCCTCGGCTCACCTCCTGGCAGATGGAGTTGATGTCAGCTCCAGAGATCTTATCAGGTCGGGCGACATCTGAACAAAAGTTAAAGAAGCAACGAGAAAAAGAGAACAAAAACATCTGGTTCTCCCAACAAGGAGACCTGAGCTTCACCTCATTAAACTGAACAGCTGAGCAGCATTTCTGATCCAGGAGATGTTTCTGTTAAACAATCACCTTCAGAGGTTTCCTGACTCAAACAAGCTGTCAGTAATGATGCATCAGGCCTCATCTCTGGAAATCAGGTTTTATTAAAGTTTTATATAACAAAAATCTTCTTTTTTAAATAAATAATGAGCCTCAAAACCTGACACCGGATCGATTTTTTGGTTTGTTGAACGTGTTGAATTAAAAGCTGCAGTTAACGGCTGATTTAAATCTGATTAAAGGCTGAACTGAAACAAAGAAGGGCTGAGCTGCATTAAATGCTGAATCAGATCGTTGTTTTTGGTTTTCATTTAAAGAGACGAATCAAAAGAACTGAACTGCTTTGATGTCAGAAAATGACAAAAACAACATTATTTGGAGAAAAGAGGTTAATTATTCAGCTTAGATCAAACCAGATCTGAGGTAAAAACCAAGCCTACATTCTCTGTTTGCTCAGACTGAAACCACAGAAATGAAGATAAAATCAGAAGAACAACAGACGCTTCAGCACAAAGTAAAACTTTAGATGAACTAAAGAGTAAATGACACTGAGCCTTCAGACAGGTTCTGCTGCCCCGAACCGAAGCGAGCAGCGCCGCTCAGAGGAAGGATACAGTCCTCCAGGTCCACCTCCTCAGACAGGTTCATTTTACTGGTGATGGTGGAGAAGATGAGACGCTTCTGTCTGCGGTCCGGCAGCGGGAACTCGATCTTCCTGTCCAGACGGCCCGGACGGAGCAGCGCCGGGTCCAGGGTGTCGGCTCTGTTGGTGGCCATGATCACCTGGGCAGAGGGAAGGGGTGGGGTCAGAGGTCAACAGGAGGGGTGGAGTCAGAGGTCGTTATGAGGGGTGGAGTCAGAGGATGTGATTGTGAAGGAATTCTGACACATCCTCTGATGTGACCATTACAGTTCAACATAAAACCTTTTATTCAGAGGTTCTTTTATTTGTGAAAACTTTCAACACTTTCAACAAATTTAGAGACTTTTCCAGAACTGGAAGATGTTTTAAAACTGGTAAACTTTCTGTGTAACTGCAGGATTTCTGTGAGATGACCAGAAACTATCCAAGGAGTAAAAATAGTTTAATTTACAGTGAAAAACGTGTGAAAACCTGAACACAGGGCTCCAAAACATCGTTTATTAAAAAACTACAAGTGGTTCCAGTCGAATGAGTCGAAGCTCATTTTTATCGTTTAGAAATAAAAAGTTTACAGCAGATATTTACGCTGGAAACAAACATAATTTGAAGATTAATCTGCTCTAACTTTGAGATTAATGTCAAAAAGTTGAAAAAAGTTAAAATAATGTTTGAAAAATAAAGTTGAAATGATTGAAATAAAGTATTTTGAGCTTAAAGAAGGAATTAAAAACTAAATCATCTTTGAGACGAGATGTTTTATAAGAACTTCATCCTTCAGAATCTGTTTTAATTAATAACTCTGGTTCTACAGCTTTAAGCTGCTGGGTGAGTTTTTACAGACACAACGATCAAGTCGGGTATTTTTTTGAGTTTATGGTTATTTGAGAGTTTGAGAATCACTCAGTGTTTATGTTTGAGACTCTTATTGTGAAGGGCTGAAGGAAGCAGTGATATAAACTGAACCTTGGACTGGTTCAGTAAATGCTTCTTGTTGTTTCGTAGTTGAGTAAAAGTTCCCACGTATCCCCGGCTGTTAGAAGACCAAACAGACTGAACAAATAAAGTCGGGTTCAGGAGGTCGTCTCTTCAGACTTTAAACTCAAAAATCTTCCTCCTTTTATTTACTGTAGTTCTGAATGGTCCTAAAACTATAACAAATAATAAATAAGATCATTGAGTTTAGAAATGTTTGTTCCACTTAAAGAAAAAAGAACTGCCTTAAAGGTGAAAAATCAGAGTGAAAAGTGCTCTGATTGGTTGAGAACAGGAATTTTAGATAAAATCTTTCAGAGCAGGAAACACAGATAGTTTTTAATCTGGTTACTTGGAAACTTCTGTGAAGAACCCTGCGTGTGACGGAAACGCTCTGAGGGGAAAAGCCTGTTTAATCCTGCGATGAATGACAGCATGAGGCAGCTGAGTGACAGGGTGAGGCAGGTGAACTCACCTTGACGTTGACGTTCTGATCGAAGCCGTCCATCTGATTCAGCAGCTCCAGTAAGATCCTCTGCACCTCTCTGTCAGCTACAGAGAAAACACCAAACCGGAGAGAATTCACCACGCTGCGGCTTCTCCAGGCTTACTGAGGAAAAATCCTGACAGGAAGTCCGCTCGTACCTCCGGTCTGAGCATCGAAGCGCTTCGTGGCGATGGCGTCGATCTCGTCGATGAAGATGATGGCGGGAGCGTTCTCCTTGGCCAGCCGGAAGACGTCCCGCACCATCCGAGGACCTTCTCCCAGATACTTCTGAACGAACTCAGAGCCCACAACACGGATGAACGCCGCTGACACAAAACGAATAAAACAAGTTATCCTGAAGGAACTACAGATTCCTGATTAAAGGAAATTTTTATTCTGGTTTAAAACAGTTTCAGGTAAAAATCTTTAGATTTTTCTTCAAAGCAGCCAAACTTTGTCGTCTTTCAAAGTTTTTCTTTAGACTTTTGCTGCTTTCTCCCCCTGGTTCAGTTCTTCTATCTGAACTTTTAGAGAGGAATGTCTTTAGCTCTGACCTCTGACCTCATTCTGACATAAAAAGGCTCCTAAACAGCAACACACTAACAGAGTATCTCTGGAGACTAGCTGGAAAGAATAAAATCCATAAACGATACGTTTGGAGGAACTCAGGAGACATTTTGGGAACTCCCCGGTGAAACTGGACCTTCGTTTCTTTGTTAAATCTCACCCGTGGTGTGGTGCGCCACCGCTTTGGCCAACATGGTTTTACCGCAGCCTGGAGGTCCGTACATGAGGACCCCCCTGGGTGGGTCGATACCGATCTGAGGAACAGAACAACAGATCAGTCCAGAACCGGTCCAAGAGCTCACCGATAAATGAGGATTTCAGACTGAACTGGTTGGGCTAAGAAGACAATCTGAACGCTGAAAGAAAGTTCACATCCTGCGCTCAGCTCCCATCAAACTTTCAGAAACACGACAAGTTGGCAGCACGAGATTAAACTGATGAAAGAGCGACAACGTTCTGTCCGTCTGACGGTCGTTTTAAAGACATTTAAGGACCAAAGCAGCATTAAACTGTTAAATAATCAGTAGCTCAAACGTACAGACAGAAATAAAACTGAGTTTATGTATTTTATGCTTCAGTTGTAGCTCAGTGGTTATCTGTGCTGGTTTTATATTATTAAATACAGAAAAAAAGTTTCTTATATTCATAGGTCACATGTTCTTGTTTTGCTGTAAAGTTTAAAAGTATCTGCATCAATAAAATCCAGATGGCACACAAATATCTGACCTGTTTATAGAGCTCAAAGTGTGTGAGAGGCAGCTCCACGGCCTCCCTGACCTCCTGCTTCTGGATGTCCATCCCACCGATGTCTGCGTACATCACATCAGGCTTCTGGTCTGAAAACACGGAGAACGTGGAGGAAGATCAGAGCGGTTCTGCTGTTAAACGGCCGTCCAGCGGGACGCAGCGTACCTGACGTCAGCATCATGATGCTGCTGTCGGCCTCGGGAGGAAGGACGTCCACCAGGGCGTTGCTGTGTTTGTGGAGAGCCACGGAGGCGTTGGGCTTCAGCAGCTCCCGGTCGATGGTGCTCAGGATGCGCACATAGTAGTTGGACCCTGAAACGGAGAAAAACCTGAGCTGGAGAACGGGACTCATCTGAGACTCACAGCACAAACTAAATGTTAAATAATTAAAAGCCGACAGCAGAAACTCCAAATCCTCAGAGCTTCACTGAAGCCTGAACATAAGAAACCAATCAGACCAACATCCGAAACACATTTCCTGCTGTTTCACTTATTTATAACTCTAAACTTTACTCCCTTTTATTTCATCTCACACTCAACATACATGCAGGTATGCTTGTTGTTTGTTTCACTGTGACAGCTTATTTATTTAAAAACTCTTTGGTTGTATGTAGATTTTTATAATAAATAAGTTTATTTTGTCCTTTTTCTATGACCACATCTCCACAGACGGCGCTAAAACAAAGAGGTATAAAGTCAGCAAAAATGTTCAAAAGTTCAAACTTCCTGAACTTCATTTTGAGGATTTTTATCAAACATTAAAACATTTAAAGAAGAAAGTTTGTCCTAACTTTTGTCTCAAACAACATCAGAAAAACTATTTTATTTTTAAGAGCAAATAATAAAAAGTGTATTTAATAGGATCCTAAAGAAACACGTTTTGACTTCGAATAATAACGATGTTCTGCTCTGCAGCGGTTCTGTTTTCGGGTTTTAAAGTAAAAACTGTGACTCTGGAGACCCCTGCAGGCTGAGGCAGGAACTGCAGCCGGGCTCACCATAAATCAGCTGTTATTAATCTGATCTGAAATCAGCTGTTATTAATCTGATCTGAAATCAGCTGTTATTAAACTGATCTGAAATCAGCTGCAGGAAACCTTTGGTCTGAAACTCTGCAGATCGTCCTCAGAAGCTGGAGTCTGTCACGGTGAACTTTGGTCTCATTTCTTTTGAAAACTGAGCCGATAGTTTAGAGACGAAAAATGCTGCTCACTGAGCAACAACTGGTGTGTTGTAAAGGAAACATAAATCTCTCTTTTTCACAAGTTAGTTTAGCTCTTTGTGGAAGAAAAAAAAACTTCCTGTGGACATTCAACAAGCTTGAAGGAAAATAAATTCATAAAGTCAGAAACAAAATCTGAACAATATTGTTTTCATATCTTTGGGTAACGTGTCCTTAAACTGAAAGCTTGTAAGCAAAATGTGTGACCAGATGCAAACTAGCAGGTGTGTTTGTTCACCTACAGAAACAGCCGAAGTGACTGAAAACAGGTAAAGAGGAGCTGCTTGGGATGGAGACGTCCTGCAGTTTTGATGTGTTGGGACGTATTTATGCTCAGATTTGTTGAGTAAAGCAAGCAGATAAACAGAGTTTAGGCTGAAACTGTAAACTTCCTGGTCTTTCTAAGGTTTTGTGAGTTTGAACTCTGAGCTCCGTCTTCACAGCGCTCCACCTGCTTCATCCCTGAGGTTTATTCCTGACAGACATCTTCCTCGTTCTATCTCTAATATTTCCACATGAACGTCTTCTCACAGATTCTATGTTAGTCTGATTCCTACAGTCTAAAGATGAACCTTTTCATGTTTAATATCAGACTTCTCCATGAGGAGCATTAAAACAGCCTGCAGGTGAGGGAAACCTGCACGGTTACCTGTGGTGGAGCCAACAATGGCCGTGTTCTGGTCCACAGCCTCCAGAAACTGGCCGATGACCAGAGGGATGCTCTGTATCCTCTTCACCTCCTCCTGAGCGTGCAGGAACTCCTTCTTCAGGTTCTTCTGCTCATCTTTGATGTACTCCTCCTGCACCTCCAGGAACTCCAGCTCCTGCTGCAGCTTCTGCAAACATGCAGCAAAAGAACCGTCAAACTGAGAACAGACTGATTCTCAACGAGCTTTTAAATAAATGTAGCTGCCAACTAATTATCAGGCTCAGTAATTTTTATGGCATTTATTAGATTGTAGTTTTATTTAATGTGTTTTTGGCACAGAAAGCTGGTCTGTGTTGTTAAGACTTTTCTTGTGCAGTCAGAAAAAACTCAAGTTTTTTAAAATCTTTTGAACTCTGTAATAATGTGATCTGAAACAAGAGCAGCTTTTAAATGTTGCTGTGATCTGACTAAAGCTGCTGTTTGAATTGAAGGTAGTATTTTATCCAGTGAATCACCTGGAAACAAAAACTGGTTGTTTTATCAAACAACATGAAGTTATTTTAACCACAGAAGGTGAAACTTTTGTTTAAAGAAAGGAAGAACCACTTGTTAACTACAATTAATTCACAAGATGTAAAAATGACTTCCAACTCTTAATTCCCACCAAAAAAACATCCAACTTCCAGCTTGTTTTGACTAAAGATTTATATTTTAAAGGTGAACATCTGGTCACATAAAATGTGACTTTACTTTGATTGTTACTTAATTTTAATAAAACAGAAGAGAGCAGAAGAGGTTTGAAAGTGAGAAAACTGATACAGAATGTTGAGAATCCACAACAAACAGAAAATCTGCGGCTGAACGCCACAAACGAAAGCTTCTGTTTTGAAACGTTTCTGTTGCTGAATCAATTTTTTTTTCTACTCGATCCCTTCTTGTGTATGTTGGCTCTTCTTCATCAGCTTTCTGTATCAAATGTGTAAATACATGAGGAGAAAATGATTGTTGAGACAAAAAGACCCCCCCAGTAAGAATCAATTATCCCCATGATGTCTTCTTCAGGTGATCTGCTTCTTTAAGGTACAAATAAAGTTTTAGAAATTGAGTCAAAAATAGGAAATCATGAAAGAGAAATAACTAATGGCTAAAATGGAAACAAATCACTGTCAGATGTTCAACACTGGACATCTGTGATCGTGGATGTGGTTTCAAACAAAATACATATTTTATTTCATTAAGGAAGGATTTATTTTTGTTTGGTGAAATTAAACACTTCTTTTGCTTCAGATGTTTGAAACATTTAGAGCTAAAATAAACCCTGATTTACACTCAGTGCAGTTTATAAATGGGTGTCTGTGTGAACACTTTAAAGACCTTATATCTGGTGTAAAGGTCCTCGAGGTCTTCTGGTTCTGGAGCCAGGAAGGACAGACCCGTCTGAGGTCTGGAGGTCAGAACTAACGGCATTTCTTCCTGTGAAGTTAGAGGATAGATATGGATTTATTAAACATCTCTGAAAACAAGAACACACCGGTGAGCTGCAGGGCATCCCAAACAAAGATTAACATGTAATAAATTAAATTAACTTTACAAACATTATCATAATTTTTTGTATGTGCATTACTACATGTGTTTACATGCAGCCTGGTCACAAATACAATAACCCACACTAGAGTTTTGTTCGGCCTCTTTAAACATTTTGTACTTTCAAACTTAAAACTGATGTAATTTTGACTTTATTATTAGAGCCGAATTGTTCCTTTACAGAGTTGCATATAAACACACAGTGCGTTATAATATTATAAAGTATGTAAAGTATTTACACTCATTATTTACCAAAATTTCCCCAAAACACAGTGACATTCAGCTCGTTTACAGGATGCTAACTTTAGCAGCTCGCTAAGACAACACTTAACAACTTTAAACTGTCATTCTCACGTTAATATACATTAAAACAGCTTTAGAATTATTACCTCAAACATTCAGGGAGGTTTTGCCTATAAACTCATCGTAAACTTGGAACAAATCGCTGTCATTTATCTCTACGAGCTTGTTGCTAACGCTGTAAGCTAGCGGCAGCACCGAGCGGAGAATGAATTGGCAGGTTTACGGTTCGGCTGCTTTAACGCGCTAACAAACAGTAAAATACAGAAATAAAACTTATAATGAAGGCATAACTCACAGTCATGGCTTGACTAAAGTCTCAGAACAACAATTACAAAACAACAACAACAAAAAGACCTGTTAAACACAAATCTTACCGGGCTCTTTTCTACAGCCACCGAATCCTCCATGTTGAATTTGTCTCAAGTTTGACGTAATGACGTCACACGCTGATACTGGGGCGTGTGGGTAATGGAGTTCTTTTCAGACAAACAGCAGAAAGGCGCGTTATTGACACTAAATGGTGGGATTTAAGGATTTAGGGACTTTATTACTTCTGCCAAGGAGGTGATGTGTTTATGTTTGTTTGTTTGTTTGTTTGTCTCTTTTTTAGCAAAGATCAGGTAAAAACTAAAGAACAGATTTGGACGAAATGTTCAGAAAATGTTAAAACAGTTGTTTAAATGTTTATGGTAATCCAGATTATGATCTGGATTTAAACAACTGTTTGTTTGTTTATCATACTAATTTTTAAGGAAGAGTACATCATTTTTAATTGCCTTGGTGGAGGTTTAGGGTTTCTGAGTGCTTCTAGTTTGGAAAAATGAAATTAGTTTTATTCAATGAAATGTATAGTCATAACATTATTATTTTTTATGCAATTTTATAATTATTTTCCCTATATGATCATGTTTTGTTCTGTCCAAGGCAGTCACATCTGTCTGTACATTATATTAGTTGACAACACACACCAAATCCAAGAGCCCGGTTCTGTTATGGTTCTGGACTTGGATCAGTGTTTAGACCACATTTTAAAGACTTGTTTCCTGGTGATCAAATAAAGCAAACAACAAAAATAACTATTTATATCTGCAATGAAGTGTGGTGGAGGTGTTTTCATGCTGTGGGTATGAACGTCACAAACTACACAAAAACCTACAAATTAGCACATCCGCACAGATTGTTTTATTGCAGAAAATCAAACAGAACAAAAAGCTGTTTCTGCATTTCTAACAACTTAATTATCTCCTGTTTTAGTGCATCTGCAGACACAGTTCTGCATCAAAACAAGAAAATAAAAATGGACTGAGACGAGTCAGAGACGTTCCACACCCTGACCGACGGTAGGCGTTAATCTGAGTGGGTTTGCAGGAATGAAGATTACGCTGCAGACTGATGCTCCCCACCTCCTCCAATTATTTCACCTTTTATGCTGCTTACATGTTGCTTTTTTCAGTTAGCCTTTTGGCATCTTTAGTTGGCCATTTATAGAAATGTTTGAACTCTTAGTTAACCCTCTGGTACCATTAGTTATTTTAGTTTAGTATATCCTAGTTTATATAATTTCTGATCTGTTCAGCTGAGGTTCTTAAATCCTAGTTTAGTTTATGTTATCTTATTATCAGTTTATTATATCTTAGGTTGGTTCTGCTCATTTATTGAATTGTGTTTTTATGCGGTAAAGCGCTCTGAACTGCCTTGTTGCTGAAAAGTGTTATAAATAAATTTGACTCCACTTTGGTTTCTGTTCAGGAGGTGAGATAATGAAAATAAAATGACTTCCACAGAACTATCTAACCTGCTGAGAGAACAATGGAAAAAGTACGTTTCTTAGTCAGAAACAGTCTGTAGGTGTGAGGTTTGTCAGACTGAAGCCTAAAAACAGCAGCAGAGTTTTATGCTGGTGTAGATTCTCAGTCATCCAGGCCATGGTAAATTCAAAAAAAGTTAAAAAACAAAAACAACTGGACTTCTATTCTGTAGCTGAAGACGTTTCGCTTCTCATCCGAGGAGCTTTCTCAATTCAGAAATAGAGAGTGTGGAGTTGAGCTTTTAAAGCTGAGATGTGATGAAGCAGCAGAGTTTTATTAATCAGTTGTTGAAACAAGAACACTGAAGGATTCATGAAGAAAAATTTCTAAATTCAGAAAATAAATGATCCTTCAACCAAAAACCAGCTTCTGAAGATGCTTTTAGCCATTGATCCTGGAGTTTTCAATCATGGGGTACAGATCAAAACTCGACTCGTTTTTAACAGAACAGAACTGTTGACATCTCCACAGTGAACTGTGACTCGACCACATCCTGTCACAGATGGAGGGGGTCTCTGAGGTCTGCCAGCTCTCAGCTAAACTTTAACGCACTAATTTATCATCTCTCCTTTTGCTTATATTTATAAGACAGCGTGGCCTGTCCTCCGAGGAAGTGACGTGCTCGTCCTCGTTGTAAAAAGCGTCCAGAGGAGCGAACGTTTTCCTTCAGCGTGTCGTCGGCGTAGAAACATGCTCGCTTTCACTCCCTGCAGCTTTGTTGTTACAACATGGAGCCTCTGGATCTGCTTCCTGCACTCAGGTAAAAATAATCTAAAACTGAAATTTAGAGCAATGTTTAAATTTAACATGAAAACATTTTATTTCACATTTATGGTTGAATTACGAGAACGTCAAAACAGTTTCCAGTTTGTTCAAAAAGTATTTTAAAAACCTGATAGGATTAATCATAATGAACTAAATATAAAACAAATATTAATTATTAGATTGTTTGTGTAAATATGAGCCTGTGTTTAGGGTGAATGTAAATATATTTATGCAGATATAAATGTGGACAAACACTCACTTCGTTAGATCCACCAATCAGACGGCAGCTCGTTGCCTTCAGGTGTGTTGAAGACGACCAGCTGAAGTTCGGACGGCGAGGACTCGAACGCGGCTGGTTGTTGGTCGCAGGTTTTCAGAAACACCTCTGGTCCAAAACAGAGAGAGCCGAGTTCTGCAGAACACCAGCTCTGAATGGACAACATGTCCACCGTTGGTGCAGCAGAAGACCACTTCCTGAAACCTGACCTGGTCTGGGTCTGGATCCACTGGACTCCAGCAGACCTCAGTCCGGTCAGAACCTCTGGGACCTGGTGGAGCAGGAGGCTCACATCATGGAGGTTCAGGCGATAAATCTGATGCTAACATGTCAACCTGGACCAGAACCTCTGAGGAACGTTTCCAACATCTTGACTCCATGACATGAAGAACTGAGGCGGTTCTGAAGGCAGAGGAGGTCCATCCCGGTTCTAAAAGGTGGACCTGATGAAGGTGCTGCTGAACGCAAACATAGATGAAGTTTTTCTTGTTTGTAGCTGATGAAGATTTGGGGTTAAATCCCATCCGACTCCTTTTTATTTTTATTAAAATAAGGTTTATTTTGTGTTATTGGCTGAATTAAATGTACTTTATAAATACAGTTTTCTTATTTTAAACTTTTTAAAGTTTAAAATAAACCAATCAATCCAAAACATCATCAGGTCAGCAGCATTATCTCCTAAATTTAAAATACAAACCATTTCTCAGCATATAACAGTGTTTTCTGTCATGTTTATGAAGCTGTAAATGAGGGCCGATCTGTCAGATTTATAACAGAAATAAACTTGACAGACTGATTGAAACCTGCTGGAGTTCTATTTTATTTGATTTTAGGAAGTTTCTCTTTATAAATTAGCATCTTTCTGTCAGCAGGAGGCTTCATGGAACAAAATCAAGAACTGAAAAATGAAACTAATACGAACACGAACAGGTTTTTAATCAAAGTTTCAGCTGTAAAAACTTTAAAAGTTCCCAATTTCTCTTGAAAGGAAAAGTTCCAGGAACTGTTTTTATTTTTTATTTGAGGCTCGGAGGATTTATCAGTAAAACGTCTGAAACGTTTTCAGCATTTTGACTTTTTCATTTCCCAAATTAATGAAGCGATCTCGCTGTGGCGTCGACAGAAACCGTTTCAGGTCCGTTTCTGAGTTCTGCTGAAGCATTTCCTGGTGTTTAAACTCACTTTCGTTGGTAGAAATCTCAGCTGGTGAACATTTGAAAATATTCAAATCCAGTTGTTCTCTACAAGCAGCCAGATGGTTTTTCGTTTTGGACTTTGGCTTTTAGTTCTTGTACCTGAATATATTCTGAGGTTTGTCTTCGTTAAGAAACTGACCTTTGACCTCTGAATGAACAGAGCTGTGTCGACACTCAAACAACAACTGAGCAAAGTTCATATCAGATCTTTACTGTCTGAGAATCAATAAAAAACACCAAACAGTTTGACAGAAAATAGGATTTTAGCTCCAGGAAGGGGTTTTCAAAGAGTTGTTGTCTGAAAACATGAGATCCAGATGATGATCAGCTGAAGACACGACTTTCAGACCCAGGAGTTCTTTAGGTCCAGTTTTCTCACAGAAACGTTTTCAGCTTGCAGGTTGTTTTAATCACATTCTGTCAGCCTGTCCAGGATTTATCCCCACTTTCAAAGATAAGAAAGAAACCAGGAGGATTCAAACATTTAATAAATAATAAACATAAAGTCTGAGCTGCTGATGGGTCGATGGGTTCTGTATTCGGTGAACAAAGACGTACCTGTTGTGTATTTTCTGGTTGATCTGGAATATTTTCTTTAACTGTAACTTTGTGCTGAGTTTGTAAAGAAGCTGTTAGAAAATCTGAAGCATTTCTGAGGAAACGTTCGAACAGGAAGCTGAAGCTAACAGGCTGATATTTCTGGTTCTGTTTCAGGTTCTGTTGCTGTGATCTCAGTGAACCAGCCTCCAGAGGTCACCGTCGCTCTGGGTCATGATGCCGTGCTGCCCTGCGACTTCCAGGCCTCCCCGGATGAGACAATAACGGCCACCCCCGTCCTGTACTGGTTCACCGACAGTGATGACTTACTGAAATCTGATGGAAAATACGCTGGACGTGTCCACCGTTTGGACCAGAACTCTGAGTCTGAAAACAAGTCCATCGTTCTGAAACGGGTCCAGTGGTCCGACAGTAAGAAGTACGAGTGCAAAGGGTCCTTCACCACCAGACAGAGAGGCAGTTTCAGGAAGACAGGGAATCTCACCTCACTCATCGTTTATGGTAAAGAAAGTGTTTCTGGAAAATAAAGACCAAATATTCTCAGGAAGCTGTTTGTCAGAAGAAGGATTTTATCCTCTGGTTTGTTTACAAAGTTTATAAGTTTCAGGGGAAAATCAGGTTAGATAAAAAATGTCCCTCAGAATAAAAACAATACAGTCAGATTTAAAGCGAAAGGAAACATCTGAGGTCAATAATGTTCATTTTTTATAAAGAAAAACAGAATTCAGGGACATTTCATCCCCGAGGAGAACAACATTAAAATAACCTCCTTCTCCTCGTTTACAGACAGATAATTCAGAAATCACTCAGCTCTAAATGAATCCCTGAAACTGAAGATGTTGAGGTTCTCCTCAGGAGGGACGAGGACGGATAGGATCAGGACTGAGGTCCTCAGAGGTCCAGCACAGGTTGAAGGACTGGGAGATAAAGACTGAGAGGGTTTGGACATGTCCAGAGGAGGGACAGACGGATGTTAGGGACAAATAGGACAGATATGGATGCAGTTAGAGAGGACATGGTGGACAGAGGACAGAGTTAGAAACTAACCAAACACAGAAACGATAAACGGAGGAAAAAGTAGCTAAAAGCAGCATAAGAAGCTAAAACAGAGGCAGCAGCTGAAGCAGATTTCAAACAGAATGATGTTTTTGAAAGACTCTAAATGTGTTTTTATGAGGAAAGTTTTTGTAAATAAGGTTACAAAAACCAAAAGTCCGGAGATCCGGACCACTCCGACTGTTGACAGGAAGGACAATATCGACTGAAAGTCTGGACCAGGACTGTAAACTGTGAGCATCTGTGTTGTTTGTCCTTTCAGGCTCCATGACCTTTAACCTCAGCAGCCATAACGCCTCTCTGCTCCGCTGTGAAGTCCTCGTGTCTCAGAGGTCCAGCCTGGTTTTGTCCGTGTCCCAGGACAGATGTCTCCTGCAGAGCGTGGCGTTGGACGCAGAGCGTCTCCAGCAGACGCAGGTCAGACTTTCTCAGGAGGTTCATCTGGAGCGTGGAGGAAACTACGAGTGCCAGCTGCGCCTGGGAACCCGTCTGCTAACCAGGAGCTTTTTCCACACCAGCGTTCCTGGTAACGTTCACCACGTAGATCATCTGACAGCAGCGGAGAGGAGCTTCTCTGATTTTAAACCCGGTTTCTTTCAGTCACATCGTTATTTTCCAGGACTTGAACAGTTTGTTGGTGTTAAAGGCTCAGTTTGTTTGTCTGAAAGGTTGTGGTGTACCTCAGGGAGCCATGTTGGATCAGTTGTCTTTGGGATAATGTTCATTTTATGCTGATGACACCCACATTTATTTCTCTTTAAAACTAAAAGTCTCTGCCTTGTTTTAGTCTGTTTTAGTCTCTTCTCTTTACTGAAACAAACTTCACTCAGTGATTTGTGTTGATTTGTGCTGATTTGTGTTTTCAGCGGACTCGGGTCGCCACCCCGAGCCGTGGGTTCTGTACGTGTCTCTGCTCCTGGTCCAGACCTTCATCCTGCTGGTTCTGCTCGTCATCACTCTGCTGCGCAGATAAATCTGCTCCGTCTGCTGCGAGGCGCCGTTCAGCTGTAAAGTAACCGCAGTAAACCCACTCCGTGTTTTTGGTTTCGCAGTAATTTTACATCACTTTTAGCTCCGAGGATGGATTTTATATTTTCATCTTTTGGTTGTGGAGTTCCTGCAGATATGATGATAAATTTACAGTTTTTGACCTTAAATGATAAAACAAACCAAAAAATCTGCCCCTCTTTAAATCTGAGCTCAAATTAAATTAATGTTTTCTGTTTTTTCGCTACTTTTTCTTGTCTTTTATGCTGATTCAGTTGTTCTGTAATATTTTTAACTTGACTTTCTGTGATGACTAAAACGGGCTGGAAACGGCTTCATTAGCAGACGGAAAACAACATGATGAAGATGAGTCAAACAGAAAGTTTTAATGAGAAACGCTGAAGGCAACAAATCTTTCAGTGTTTTTAAAAAGAAATCCATGACGCGAGTTTCTGCAGGTGGAAAAAAACATCCAAGTTCTTTTAATAAAAATCTGTATTTTATCAGCAATCTTCTTGTTTAAGTAGAAAATGTCAGGCGTTTTTATTCTAAATAAAATAAAATACTTTGGCCAATGTGGTGCAAATATTTGAAATATAAAAAAACTACAGACCTGAAAGGAACACCTTCAGCTCCACAGACTGAAGATAAAACCAAACAGATGATTTTAGGATTAAAATGAGTAAATAAATAAAATCAGGTTGTTTTCCTGTTTGGCCTCATGGTGGCGCCGCTGATCTGCCTGAAAATCAGCTGGAAACCAATTAAACAGATTTATTTTTATTATTTCATTTTGTGATTAAACTGCTTCTGTTTCAGTCTGAATTAATAAAGTTAAACAGTCCGGATGTTTCCGTCCTAAGTGTCATCAGAACTTAAAATAACCCTCAAACATCTGCATGATCTGTCAGAAAATAACGCAGCTTTAAAAACTGTTTCGATGCTTCGGAAAGTTTCAGTCTGACGTGTTTTCAGGAGGTTTGAAGGATTTTCTGCATCTTGTTTTAAAGTTTAAATAAAAACAGCTCTTTGTATTAAAGAAAAACTGGATGTCAGATTTAAATCTCTTCATTGGCTTTATTTTTCAGACCAACGGGTCTGTTTTTATCTGGGATAAAACGTTTTTATATCAATAATTATAACTACTGCTTGTTTTTGTGTAATTGTCTGTTTTTTTACATAATGTTGATGCATGTTTGTTTTTTATAACAGCAGAATAAAAGAATAAAGATTTATTTTATGATTGTTTTAATTTAATAAAGTTCAGAATTGTTCCCAGCAGTAAACATTATTACTGAATTTAAATCATTTTAATTAAAGCTGCTGTCAGAAGTTTCCTGTTCATTTAAGCCTCAGACTTTAGTTAATATCACCTGTTAACCCGTTAACCCGTCATCTTTAACTGATTTCCTCCTGATAATCTGAATTTAAAACAAACTGAGAAAAGTCTTATTTCACTCATTTAACAGGTGAATAAATCTTAACCATTTATTTTAAAACATCCAACTTATTCAAATGTCTAATTAATCCTTAAACTTCCGGATTATTTTATGTTTGTGTTGAAGCCTAACTTTAAAGGTTTTAATCTTCAATTTTTTTAAATCTGAAAGATGTTTAAGATAAATAAATGTTTCCATCTTCATGTTTTGGAGCAGTTTGGTGTTTTTTGGTGACCTTCTGTCCTTGAATGCAACACGTGGGGCTTTCTGGAAGGAAGGAAACATCACATGGAAAAAAAAAAAACTGTTGCTATAACAACGGCTCTGTGCCTCCTCCTCCTCCTCCTCCTCCTCTTCATCCTCCATCCCTCTGCTGCAGTGCATCACACCCTCCTCCCCCTCCCTCCTCCCTCAGACCGAGGAGTTCAAACAAACATGTTGGCCTCCGGAACAGATTCTCGTCCTTCTGTCTCCTCTGGATAAATAACAGGACACACATTTCTTTATTGACTGTTGGGACTGCCGTCATCCCGTCCTCCTGATGGACCAGTCCGGACCGGACTGATGGAAGCCGAGCCCCTCTGACTCAGCTTCAGGACAGATCTCAGACAGGTGAGCGCGGCAGGAGGAGGCTCTCCGGTGACTTTACGCATCTGTTTTTGCTCAGATCTTTGATCGTGTTGGAGGAGGATTAAAGCCGCTCCTCTGCGGATCCTCTCCACAGAGAGGTGCACACAGCGGACTGAGATCCAGATCCGTCAGAGGACAGATGCCGTCCTACAACTCAGGCTGAGCTCAGACAGCAATAAGACCCACATGAGGCAATAAAAGCACAGAAACTTCTTCCAAAGCCAAAGACACGAGGACTCCTCGCTGCTTCCATCCAACCTCCTTTTTCAGGGTTTTACTTCTTCTCAGGTCACATCTGCACCAGGAGAGCAGAGCTTTGATTCATGCAACATTCAAACCGACCCTGAGTCTTCCATCAGTCCAGCCTGAGACGCCTGTCCTCAGAGACCTGTCTTCCTCTTTTTGTCCACTCAGAAGCTTTTTCCACCCCTCCTGAAGCAGAGACTGAAGACTGGAACCAGGACTCATCCCTGAAGACAGGTCCCTGACAGGTGAAGCTGCTCTCAGATCTTCCAGGTGCTTCAGAAGACCTCCTCCGCCCCCCCACCCTCGGCCCCCTGCAGCAGCAGGAAACAACAGGAGGAGAGGAAGAGGAGGAGAGGACCACGCCCAGAGTCCCAGACCTCCATCAGTCAGAACGTGTGTGTGTGTGTGATCTGTGTGTGTGTTTCAGAGACGTCAGGATGTCCCCAGAACTCCAGCTGCTCCTGCTGCCTCTCACCCTCCTGGCACTTCAAGGTGAGTGGGCGGGGCTGGCGTTGCCACGGTGACGGCACCTTGTTTGTTTCTGCAGGTGTTTCCTGGTGTCTGATGGACCACAGCTGAGCTTCTCACTGAAAACCCAACTGTTGTGTTTGTTTGTTTGTTTGTTTGTTTGTTTAACTGCAGCAACATGAGATCATTTTGCAGCTTTAAAGGTCAGATGGTCCAACTCTGTTTGTTCAGTCGAGGTGGTTCTGATAGGACGCCTCCCTTTGTAGAGTTTTCAAACACGTCCCACTGGGACGATTGGATGGATGGATGGATGGATGGATGGATGGATGGTTGGATGGATGGATGGATGGATGGATGGATGGATGGATGG
>NC_051445.1:691075-696284 GCF_001649575.2 Kryptolebias marmoratus
GGATGGATGGATGGATGGATGGATGGATGGATGGATGGATGGATGGATGGATGGATGGATGGGTGGATGGATGGATGGATGGATGGATGGATGGATGGATGGATGGATGGATGGATGGATGGAGGTTTCCCTCCTTCAGTCGGACTGAATCTTGATTTTCGTCAGATGTCTGATTTGGTTTTGGACTCGACAGGCGGAGGAAATTCTGTGAGGTTTACCGACTCCTCACATCCATCTTTATTATTTTTATTATTTTATATTATTTTACCTGCTTCACTCTACTGAGGCTGAAAACTTCATCACATAAAAACCGTTCTGTTCTCCAACCTTCAGACGTTAACATTTCTCTGCTTAGATTTAGGAATTAAACTCAAATAATATCTATATTTTGCTTTGGTTTCGCATCAAATATACTTGGTTAGCTTTGAAGTTTACCTCATAATTCATAATTTTTAGGCTTTTTGGCCAAAGTAAATCTTTGAACATTTACAGTCGGCAGTCAGAGGAAGAGGCTTCAGCAGGAAGCAGATATGAACACAACCTCCAGCTTTAAAGCCGAGGAGGAAAACAACGAGCGGAGCACTTATCTCTGCCAGCAGCTGGTGCTGGCCTCACGGCTCGTGATATCTGTGGGATAAATCCTTCTGTGAGGAGCAGGTGGAGCAGGTGGAAGTTTCAGAGCCTCAGAGCGTGAGGCGGGTTTGTTCTGGAAAGATGAAAACATGGATCCAGGCAGGAAAGTAGGTGAAGGAAAAAAGAAGGAAAACATCTGAGCTGCAGGAGCTGAAACATCTCTGCTGTTTGGAGCAGAAGCTAAACGTCTTCAGCTGCAGAGCAGACCTTCAGCTGCAGAGAAGACCTTCAGCTGCTTTTGTTCCAACTTCTGCTGAAGGTTTCGCAGCTTGAATCTGTTCCCAGAAGCAACATGAATTTAAGAACAAAAAACATGAATTGAGTCTTTTTGGTGATTATTGCTCAAAAATGGCTCCTTTTCTAATTCTAGCCGTGAAACAGAAGCAGCTTCTGCAGCTGTTTGCTCCTCCAGCCTAAAGTCTGCAGGAAGCTCTTCACCTCCGAGAAGCAGCTGCAGCCGGAGGCTCCTGACTTCACTGAGATCTGTTCCAGCCGGCAAATCTGGAGCCAGATAATGTGCAGCGACCTAATTACAGGTTGCACACACACACACACACACACACACTCCAGCTGTGTGACACTGGATTATCTCAGGGGGTCCGGAGCTGCTGGAGGAGAACAGGACTGGTCCAACTCGGACCGAACAGCTTCAGTGATCTTTAAAAACACATTTGAATTTTGAATTTATCGTTGATTTTCTCTAATATTCAGTCAAACCTGAAACCTCCTCTGAGACCACAGTGTGACCCAGGTCAGAATCTGTTTCAACCCCAACGTTTCCTGAACCTTTCATCCAGATGTGTTCTTTGCTGACAGACAGAACCAGAACCAGAACCAGAACCTCCTCGGTGGAGGAAACAACGTTAGAAGAAAGTCATAAAAACAAGAGTTTTAAGAGCTGATGTGTTTACAGGCTGCTCAGTTTAAAGATATAAATCCTGATTAGTTAAACTGAACCACAGCCTGAAAGAGTCAGCTGCAAAGCATCATGGGAAAAAACTGTCTCCTCTCCTTTCATCAACCATCTGACCTCCTTTTTATACTGTTTAGAAAACTTAAACACGTTTTATTCAGCTACGCCACACAAATACCTGCGAAGGAAACTTTAAAAAATAAAAATAAAAAAACAGATCAACTGCCTGGACCCCAAGGACTCAATGGAGAAAACAACAGATTTCCTGGAGACAAACGGACCAATCAGAGAAGAGACGGGAGGCTCGTTGTCACTGCGGTGATCCTTCATCAGCAGGGTGACGTAGGCCAGAGCCGCGGGAGACGGTGTGTGTGTGTGTGTGCACGAGGACAAGGACAGACAAGGACAACAGCACATTAAGAACAAGGACAGGGACGGATGTTTTTGTCCCTGCAGAGAGGAAACCCGTCAGGGACAGAAGGAACGTCCCGGTCTGACGACAGAACCTCGATCCTGCAGCTCTTCTGACGGCAGGAGGAGTTTCACCTCCACCCAGAGACACCTCCACCATTAGAACAGTAGTTTAAAAAATAAAACCTTTTGGCACAAACTCAGCCTCCTGGTTCTTCAACCAAACCTGACCTTTGAACTTCTCATTGAAGTTTTCTCAGCTCAAACCAACTAACGAGAAGTTTTCTCAGCTTCGAAGTCAACAAATCGCCGTGAGCTCAGCGTGAAACAGACTCTTCCTCTCAGCACGTAGCTGCAGAGTGCTAACAGCAGCCTCACAAACGATCTGACGTCTTCAGGAGCAGTTTAACCAGACAAAGCTTTCTGATCGGATCTTTCTGGGTTCAGCTCGAGGAGAAATCACGTGATGTTTTATTCGTGCTTTCTGGTCACGGCTAACGGAAACTACAGCCGTTTATCTCCTTTAAAGTCTGGAAACAAACAGGTGCAGAAACGGTTTCAGGTGTGTTTCTGCAGCTTTGAGGCAGGATCAAAGTAAAACTTGTCATTAGAGGATTTTAGAAACTATAAAAGATGAGCAGATTCACCAGAATCCTTCCAACCAAAGACATCAGTGATCAGATTTAGGAAGAACTGGAAAAATGACCGAATAGAAAACGTCGTTGTTCTGTTTGTTCCAGAGGAAAGACTTCTGCTCCTTTGGAACCAGCAGAACTGTCCGATAGGTTCGGTTCTCCTCAGGTTCTGCAGGAACGGAGCCACAGGAACCCTTCAGGAAATAACCCAGCCTTCCGTGTCCTCCGCAGCTCCAGAGGATGGTCTTTTGGGTTTTTATGCTTCATCGGCCTCGGAGGCAAACAGCTGCTGATGCGAGGGATTAACAAGCCTGTCAGGAAAAATAAAATCCTAATCTGCCGTTTCTGGATTGTATAATCTGAGCGTCCGTCTGCAGATTGGACGCTGGATTTGCTTTGCTGTTGCTTTGTGACCTGCTGCTGCTCAGAGGAATCACGTCTCGTCGGTTTGAAGGCTCAGGCTGTGTTTACGCTGCAGTTTGGACTTTCTGCCTGCTTGCATTTCTTTTTACCGTCTTCATGCGAGGCTGTCTCATCGGCTGACGGTCAGCGGCGAGCAGACTCCCTGAGAGTTCACGCCGTTTGTCATCCTGTCCTGTCAGCCTCGTCTGCCAGCCTGTAACCCTAACCCTAAAACTCTCCATCTATTGAAGCTGTAGCCATGTTGTTTTAACTTTTTAACCCTCATGGATTCTTAATCAGGTCTAACTTGTGATCTTTTTGAGAGTTCGTCTGTTTTCTCTCAGTTTTGGGTTCAGCTACTCTCCAACAGCTCAGAGCCTTCATGGTCTTTGTTGGTTTTTGTTAGTAATCACCACACCTGTTGTCACCCAGGAAACATCTCTCTCAGCACATTTCCTCTGTTCTGTTATTGAAATCTTTTATCTTGAACCTGGTTCATTCAGCCATTTTATGACCATTTCTAATGTCCAACCTGAAACACGTTAAAACCAAAACAAAGTTTCCTTTAAAACAGAGTCATTATGATGAGAGAAGCTCCAGACTTTGAGTCCTGTTTGGGTCGTATTCAGCAGCTGCCTTTAAACTGGAACTTCTTGCAGGTCAGATGTGAAGCAACAATACTTTTGTGATGTAGGATCTTATTTTTTGTTCTTCTGTGTTTGAGTTTTCATGTTCAGGAGCACAAAAAGATAAAAAATGATATCTGCTGGCACAAAGTAATAGATCCGGTTTTTGTGTGACTTGTTTTGGCGATAAAACGTCTCGTTGCTGCTTCTGTTCTTACCTGAAACCACAGAGCATCTCGCAGGCTTGAGTCAAAGGCTCTCCTGGCCATGGATCAGCTGTGAGGCAGGAAGTAATGACCTCTGACCTCTGACCTCCGGCAGCTGCAGCCTGTAATTAACACCAACAATCGAGGAGGGAGCAGAGTTTAAAGTGAAAAACATAAAAATAAAACCAGTTCCTGTTCTCTGAGCAGGTCTTTATAAACATGATGTTGCCTCAGGTCTGTTTGATGCTCTGCTGATCCAGAACCACAGAACCACAGAACCACAGAACCACAGAACCTGACCTCAGATCAGAACATTGGTTCAAACTGAAGCTTCTAACCTGCAGACAGTTTATCAGCTGATTGTTTGTTTCATGATGTTGTTTAAAGCAACCAGACAGCCGGATGTTGTTTGTGTTCAGTCTCCGGTCCACGTGGGTGCTTCAGGTCTGGACCTGCAGGTCTGGATCCTCAGGTCTGGATCCTGAGGTCTGGACCTGCAGGTCTGGATCCTCAGGTCTGGATCCTGAGGTCTGGACCTGCAGGTCTGGATCTACAGGTCTGGACCTGCAGGTCTGGATCTAACCTGCAGACAGTTTATCAGCTGATTGTTTGTTTCATGATGTTGTTTAAAGCAACCAGACAGCCGGATGTTGTTTGTGTTCAGTCTCCGGTCCACGTGGGTGCTTCAGGTCTGGACCTGCAGGTCTGGATCCTCAGGTCTGGATCCTGAGGTCTGGACCTGCAGGTCTGGATCTACAGGTCTGGACCTGCAGGTCTGGATCTACAGGTCTGGATCTACAGGTCTGGACCTGCAGGTCTGGATCTACAGGTCTGGATCTACAGGTCTGGATCTTCAGGTCTGGACCTTCAGGTCTGGATCTACAGGTCTGGACCTTCAGGTCTGGAAGGTCCGATTCATTTCAGGCTTTTCTTCTTCTGTGGTGGAATGATTCTCCAACAGACAAATTCAACGACTTTTCAAAACTTGTTTAAATTTAATGATGGTTTTCTCTGATCCACACAGGGTCAAATATATCCATACACCCCTTGTCCCTCAGCAGGTGTCTCCTGGACCTCAGGCTTCTTGTCTCCATCAACAAACCTCTGGCTGATATTTGACCGCTCTGCTTCTTGGAAGAATTAAAAGAGTTCAGTTAAATTGGTTGGTTTTCTGCAGCTTTTAATTATCCGTCCTTTCATCCGTTTATTTACCTGCTTTTTCTGAAAGTCTCACCTTGACTCCTCCAAACGTCCTTCTTGTCTCCATCTTTGTCTCATCAGACCGTCAAACGTTTCTCCAGGAGACATTTGTCTTGACCATGTGGACAGCTGAAGGTTTCAGTCCAGCTTAAAGGTTCTGGAGATGGTTACATAAAAATGGCT
>NC_051445.1:696384-703650 GCF_001649575.2 Kryptolebias marmoratus
TCCTGCTCCTCCTCCTTCTGTTCCTGCTCC
Organism: Kryptolebias marmoratus; assembly: GCF_001649575.2. NCBI lineage: Eukaryota > Metazoa > Chordata > Actinopteri > Cyprinodontiformes > Rivulidae > Kryptolebias > Kryptolebias marmoratus. The sequence continues at coordinate 696,415 of NC_051445.1, forward strand.
GCTCAGGAAGTCTAACGTGGTTCTGTTGTTCTGTTTGGACCCATCAGTCTGGTGGTTCTGGTTGCTCTCAACATGCTGCTGTTCTACAAGCTGTACGCTCTGGAACGGGCCGCTCACACTCTGGAGAGATGGCACTCCTACTCTGTGACCGACAGGTAAGCTCACACCTCGGGGGCGGGGTTACAGGGTTCTGGTTCTGACCCGTCCGTACTCTCTGCAGCCCGCTGCCTCAGACGGCGGGGGAGTGGGCTCAGGTTCTCCACCTGCAGAGGCAGTTCCATCAGGCCCAGCTCAGCAAGTGGCAGCAGATCCTGCAGTCCTCCGTCACGCTCCTGGACCAGGTGAGTCCACCTGGCAGAACCCCGACCCGTGTTGGCTTCCAGAACTGCAGCTTCAGCTGTGCTCTCTGTCCTCTCAGATGAAGCAGTCATTGGAAAAACTCCACCGGAACATCGTGGTCCCGGAGGTGCAGCGGGATCCGCCAGCCGACGCCCCGACAGAGTCTCTGACTGAAGCCTGAGGCGTCCAGAACCTCCCGGGCCTGGACCCGGACCCGTCCTGTTTCTGATCTAAAACCTGCCTGAGTTGGGACCTATAGGCGAACTACACTACCCACAATCCTCCTCTCCTGACTGACTTGAATCGGCATCAGACGCCTCCAGCTTCGACCGGACCGAAGCTTCCAGAACCACAGCAATAATCCCGCCTCCCATCTGTATATAGCGCACGGAACCGGGCCACTGGTGGGCCCATTCGCGCCACCCGCCAATCATTTCAGACTCCGCCCCCTCCTCCTCCACCCGGACTCTTCCTCGGACCGTCGCAGTATTTATTATTACCTCCAAAGTCTCGTCCTGCTCTGAAGTCATGTGATGACTGTTCTGCGCTCTGATTGGCTGTTGAGTTTCGGACCAAAAGATGGAAAAAAAAAAGTTTCAGCAATAATGAAATAATTCTGGTTCTGTTGGAATGTTTGCAGGAAAACAAGGTTTAAATTAAACTGTGTGTGTGTGTGTGTGTGTGTGTATGCGTGTGTGTGTGTGTCTCGTTGTTACGTGATCAGATGTTACGTTTTCATATCAGTGTTTTTGTTTTCTTTGTTTTTGTCACATTTCAGCCGACCCAAAACAAAAAGGACCAATCAGAGGCGGAGTTAAAAGGAAGCAGCTGTTCAGTATTTTTGGTTTTTCTGTTTAAATCAGAATCATTTCTTTTTTTTTATCGTCGTTTTCTATCGTTCTGATTTTGTCGCCTGGATGATGTAAACACTCGAGGTCCGATCCTCCTCTCGGGGCTCGACCCGCTCCGTTTGTTCGGCGCCTGCAGAAGCACGTTGGGCCCTGCTGTGCACGGCCGTCTGCAGGAGGCCGAACGCCGTCGTATTTATTCGAGGAGCCGAGGGGGGAATGTTCTGTAAAGCTGTGATTGTACAAAAACCACCAGAGAGAAATGAAACGTCTGAAAACCTGCAAACCCCCGGCTGAGAGTCCGTTTCTGCTTCCTGTAAACATCCAGGGTTCAAATCTACACCTGATAAACAAAAACACCAAAATGGTGCCGAATATCTGTAAGTCTGACTGAGTTGGCTGTGGCGGCCATCTTCATCCAGTGATATTTCGCTAACAGACAGACGAACATGAGTAAAAACACTGAATTCATCAGTTTAATATTTAATGTTTGATTTAAAATAAATTCTGTGCAGATCTGAGTTTGTTCTTCAGACTAAAATAAAAAACAAACATTCAGACGCTTCAGAACGCAGAACCATCAAACATTCCTGTGTTCTTTAGGGTCACACAAACGAGACGTTAAGTTTCAGTCAAACTGTTAGAACCTCCTGAGACCAGCAGAACCAGGACCAGCAGAACCAGGACCAGCGGATCCAGAACGTTCTTCATCAGACGAGGCTCGGATCTGTTGATCTGAGGCAGACGCCCGTCCCGACCCGGAGGGAACCCTGACCTCGGACTTGGAGGAGCCGACTCCTCCCAGTTCAAGCTGAAGATCCTGGTCCGAAGACCCCAAACAGGATCAGAGACCAGGGACAGTCCTGGGGGAGTCCAAGCTGCAGTTCTTGCTTTAGTTCTACAAGAACCAGGTACTGGACTGACCCCGGCACCTGAACTGGATCTGCAGCAGAGGCCTTGAAGGAGACCCTTTGGGTTCCATAACTTCTCCCAGGATGTTTAAGGAACCTCCCTGAGAAATGTTGATGATCCTGGGGGGTCTGGGTCTGGGTCCGGGTCTCTGACTGGTTAAAGAGGAACAGAGATGTTTATCAGAATCTTTGTCTGTTCTGGTTGTTTTGGACCCACTGTGGTCTCTGAGCCATCAGGTTCTGTCAGTCAGAGGTCAGAGGTCAGAGGAGAACGGGCCTGAAGGAAGACTCAGAGACTTTCAGTGAGTTTGTCTTTTATTGTGAGGAAACCAGCAGACCGATCCAGGAACCACTCGGGTCAAAGGTCAGCTTCAGCTCAGAGACATGCAGATAAAAAGGTAAAAAGGCGAGCAGTGACGTGCAGAGCGTCTGGAGGAGCCTCGGGCCCCCCCTGAGCCCCCTATGGCCCCCCTGGGCCCCCGGCAGTGAGACCAGACACCAAAGAAGCCCTTCGAGGGAAAGTTTCCATCTCCGACGAACTTTAAATGTTTGTTGGGCTGAGGCGGCAGCGTTTGTCACAGGAAGTCTCACCTTCAGACCCAGTTCTGCTGTGAAACTTCCTGCGTCGCTCGGCAGAAACATTCTGATGTTTTTACATCTGATGAAGATTAAACAGACAGGATGAAGGTTTCTGAGTCGTGTTGCTTCCTCTGATCATCGAGGAGCTTTTTATCGATGATCCGTCGCTGTTTGAAAGACTAAATTTATGATTTCAGGATCAAAGGAGCAAAATTCAGTTTAAATGTTGAAGTTGAGTCCAGGAGTATTTATACTTTAGATCCTGTCGTATTTAATTCTTTAAATGTTCAGATTAAACCTGAAACCAGATTCCTGCCCTGTGTGAACACCTGATCCTGATCCTGATCCTGATCCGCTGATTAAAACATTTGATTTAATGGAAGAAATCAGATTAAATCTGATCAAACTTTAAACTTCTAACAGGGATCATATTTAACTTCAGCAGCTGGATGTTTTACAGGAAGTAAAAAATAAAGTGAACTTTATTAATAAGCATCCATTCATGCACTCATATAATGTTTATGAATTCAGGAGTAAAATGGAGAATAAATAAGTTCAGTTTGACTCCAGACTGAGATTCAGGTTCTGCCTGAAAATCTTTTTAAAAAATAAAGTTTGAGGAAAAAGATGAAATATTTTGTCAGAAAAGTTAAATTAGTTGTAAATTTTACTTTATGTTACGGTTGCATCTGTTTTAATTCAAGGTTTTAAACTGAGACATTTTAATTTATTTACCATTAAAGTTTAGTTTTAGTTGTTGGAACCTGACTGAACCTGTAGTTTTAGTTTCAGCCACCAGGTGTCGCTGAGACTTCATCAGTTTTAATTTTAAAACCTGAAGCAGTCAGATGTAGTCAGATTAAAGCAGCTGATTCTCTCAGCTTCAGGGAACTTAAAACATTTAAAAACATCTTTTCTTTGAATGTAAAAGAGTCGGGACAGAAGTGAGTCTGAGGGTCAAAGGTCAGCATGCAGACGCTCTTATTTACAGCCCGGTTCTCCTGCAGAACCTCGGCCCGGCCCGGTTCATCCCCCTGTGGAGGTTCGTGTCCTGCTCTTCTCATCTGTCCTGGGGACGAGGGGGACACGTCCTCAGAGACTCGTCCTGGACCTGAGGGGGAAAGAAAACATCTGAACACCTGAGCAGGTTCAGGTAGATCCTCCTTTCAGGGAAGAAGAAGTTTTTAAAAAGGATTTAAATTTAATTAGGAGTTAATTTCTCTGAACGCTGAGTCAGCATCGCTCTGGTTTTATCTGCTTTAAGGTTTTATAACTTTATAACTCCTGCAGACTTTTATTTATTAAAACCTTCGGCTTGTTCAGCTGACGGCTGCTGGGACTTTTATTCTTTTCTAAATATTTCACTTTATTTACAGACATACTTAAAACATTTTAATCTGCTGTTTCTAATTTTATCTTCTTTAGCTACTCTTAGCTTTTAGCTAGTCTCTTGCAACCTGAGCTAAAGGCTAAAAGACAACAGTAGCTACTTTGCAGCTTTTAGCTAACCTTTTGCTACTTTTAGCCTTTAGTGTTCGCTTCTTTTAACTCTAACAACTCGGTTTCGGCTTCTTCAGCAGATTTCAGCAGTTTACAGAAAATTCAGCTTCTTTTAGTGATTAATAGTTTATCAGTGATATCTAAAACTAAGACTGATTAAACTGATTAAACTGATTCTACGTCTCCGTATCTGAATTGTTTTATAATTATATAAAAAGCAGCTGTATTTGTTCAGCAACAGGACAAACCAAAGATCTTTATAGAAACGATCAAACGTCGGGAATAAAGTCGTGCAGAAAGATAAAATCTGAGAGACAGAAGCAGGCCTACCTGCGTTATTCTGACACCTGAACAGCTGCACAGTTCTCCTTGCTCTCCGAAGCGACGGCCAAATAATCGGCCCTGCAAGAGGACAGAGACATGTTGGACAGACTCAGGGGGACAGACTCTAACGGCGGGACGAGGGACGTGGACTCACTCGCTCTCCCTCAGAGCTTCCTCTCCAGCTGCAGAGATCTTCCTGTAGCAGTAGATCATCTCCACCACCAGCCACACCTGCAGCCCGATGATGGAGACGTACATCATCACCTCGGACAAGGTGGACGCCAGTTCTCTGGTGACTGCGGAGACACAGAGGGACGTTATTTCACCTTCTTCTGAAGGAGCTAAGGGACGGGTGGAAACTCATCTACAGCTGTTTCTGCTTGTTGTTGTTTTAATGACATGAAAAGAGATTTTACTTCTAATTCAGTCAATTTGACCACAGAAAAAACAAAAACTGTAACAGCATCCAGTCCTGGTCACAGAGGGTCCCAGTCCTGGTCCTGGACCAGGACTTGGAATCGGCAGCGGCCTGGACCAGGACCAGGACTAGGACCAGGAAGCGGACTGGTCCAGTCCGGTCTGGCCCTGTCCGACTGATCTACAGTCAGTTCTTACGTTTGTGCTCCACGGTGAGCTGGATGGTCCTGTTGGAGCTGAAGTCAAAGGCGTAGTTGGCGTAGCGGAGGCTGCGGTGGATGAAGCACCTGTAGGTCCCGATGTCGCCGTAGGTCACGTTGAGGATGGAGATGGAGCCGTCCTGAAGGTCCTCGGTGTCTCTGCTGCCGCTCCACAGCAGCCGGTCGTAGAAACGAGGGTCGATGATGGAGCCCTCTTTGTTCTGGTAGATGTAGAGCTGGAACAGGAAGCAGAAACTGAGAATAAATAAATAACAAGCAGCTAAAAGTCTGTTTAAATTAAAGATACAGCAAAGAGTTTTTGTTGTTCTTGCTGCAGAGAACAAACAGTTTCGGTTCCACAGAGAAGATTATATTTAAATCTACATTTTTCTGTTCTTCTGTAGGAATTTATTTTGGAGATCTTAGGTAGGTAGGTACATTTATTTATATAGCACTTTTCAGCACAAGGCAACTCAAAGTGCTTAGAGAAGCAGGGACCTCGGGTTGGTGTCTCAGAAGCTCTGACAGTGACTGAAAGTATTTTTATTGGAGCTGGAGGCAGAAACGACTCCTCTGCTGCTGCTGTTCTCCATCAGCCGACTGTTGGATCAGTTTTCAGCTGCTTCTCTTTTATCGACCAGCTGCACTTCCTGCCTCGTCTCTGCAGCCGGGAGCCAACGGCCTCCTGAGGAAACTAAGAGCCTGAGCTGCAGGAAGCACTCTGAGCCAACAGAACCTGGTCCTGGTCCAGAAGTCTTCTGGTTCCTTCAGATTTTGGGTGATTTGAATCATTTGAGAACCTGGTACCAGAAGCCTGGAACCGAAGGAAGGTGGACTTTCTTTCCTCAGGACGGTAAAACGCTGAAAATGATTTTCGTGTTTTAAAGAAGTCAGATGATCTGAACCACAAGCAGCTCTTCCAGTCATCAGTGAGTGATGCAGTTACAGAAACCTTTTATGACCACTTACAGGAACGGAGTCGTTGTCATCCGGACCTTTGAAGTACCACTTAACGACGGCCGTGGCAGCAACCTCGCCCCTCTTCTTGCAGAAGATGCAGCCCAGTTTGTGGTCTTTGTTGACCACAGCTTTGGTGTCTGAGTCCACCTCCACGCAGGCCGCGCCGCTCGGCGTCGCTGCAGAGGAAGAACAACGATACGAGAGCCGTCAGAACCGTCAGAACCGGGTCAGCCTCTTTGTTGAGCTGTGGTGTTTTCTCTCTGCTTCATCAGAACTTCAGAAAACAAGTATTTTTGCGTGCTTACTCCCAGTCCTCATTGCATGCTTGTTTTTATTCATATTACTGGGCATAGCTTTCCTTCTTGCACTGTTTTTATTTCCTCTCACCACTTCACTTCAGAATTGGAATGATTCAGGTTTTTTTAGCTGTAATTGTCATTTCGATGTGTGAAATTGAGGGGAAATAAAGAAGCTGCAGTGAGCGACTCAGTTTTCTTGCATTCTGTCAGTTTTTACCATCATATATAGAAGCGTGAGTCTATATATGCCAATCTTCATCATGACACATTCTCGTCATCGGCCAGGATTAACACACCTGTAATCTCACAGTTTCCAGCGAGGCCTCAGCATCGCTCTCAACCAAAGATGTGCTACCCTCCACCCCCACCTCGGGGGGGGGGGGGCTTTCGTTTGAAATATAAGATGGAGGGAGGGGAATGATGGGAGAGGACAGGAAAAATAAATCGCTGATCAGACCAAGTTTGAGGCTGAACATGGACTCGGATTTAAAAGGATGCTTTCATGAAACGTGGAGGCTGCAGAGAGAGGAGAGGTCAGCAGAAAACAGAAACTGTTCGGATGAGAAGGAGTCTGGCTGCAGAGAGAGGAGGAACAGAAATTATTATTCACAGATATTATCTGACATTCAAACAGCTGCAGACAGATGTTTTTATCCTCTTATCAGATTAATTCTGCTCAGTTAATGATTTATTTCAGCTGATGTTTTTCACCGGGTTTGTTTTCTCTGATCCCCACAGGCTCAAATTCATCCATTCATCCATTCATCCACTCATCAGTGTCCCTGTCCCACCAGTGTGTCTGTCCAACCAGTGTTTCTGTCCCACCAGAGTCCCTGTCCAGCCAGTGTCCCTGTCCCAC
>NC_051445.1:703750-705013 GCF_001649575.2 Kryptolebias marmoratus
GACTCGAGACAGAGACACTCAGAGACACGAGACAGAGACACTCAGAGACACGAGACAGAGACACTCAGAGACACGAGACAGAGACACACAGAGACACGAGACAGACACTCAGAGACACGAGACAGAGACACTCAGAGATGCCTTCAGCTGGTTTTCATTCCTCTGCAGTTTTAATATTCTGTCCCTTTCTTCTGTGTAATTGAATTAAGGGCGTTTCTCCACAGAAAAATGTCAGAACTGAAACAGGAACAATGATGACATCACAGCGTTTGGCGGGACCTCAGTAAACTGAGGCTTTCAGCCTGAAACCAACTGAAAACCAGAGAAAGTTGAGAATCTAAGCTTCCCTGAGACAAACTGTCAGAAAGCTGAATGAGGATGATGAGGATGAAGGACAGAGAGCTGTAACTGCCTCCGTCTGAGCAGGAAAAACTGGATTTATTCCACAACAAGTCGCTGCACGCTCCGCTGAGATTATATAACATCCTTCAACACGGGCTGGATCTGAAGGACCTACCAGTGAAGTGTCTCTGTGAGAACAGATGCTGCAGGAAGTGGGTGTCTGCAGAAAACAGCAGGTCGTGAAGTTTGTCCACACTCATCCGGACCACGGCGTTGATGTTGAGCCGCCCGCTGAGGTCGGCGCAGAACGATTCCACCTCCCCTGAAGCTGCGGAGCAGAAAAACTCAGATAAACGGGTTTTTGATTCAGTTCTGAGGTTTAAACTGGTTCCAAGAAGGAACATCTGAGCAGCAGCAGCTGGAAACTTCATTCAGAAAGTCTTTTTCTTTAAACATCAAACTGTGATTCTGCTGCTTCACTTCTTTAAATTCACACATTATATCTTTAAACTCGTAGAAGTTATTTTTATTCAAAGGGTCAGGAAGGTTCTGTGGATCCAGACAAGTTATTTTTACAAGGCCTGAGGGCAGAACCCGCTCTCCTGATCCGGAGGGAAATTCACCGTGGGAACAGACAGGAACACCACGGCGGCTCGCCGGGTTAAACCAGAACCAGAACCAGGTTCCAAATTGCCACACCTCAAACATTCATCTGTTCGTTCAGAAAATGTTTCTGTTTTCAGTCGAGAAACTAAAGTTTACAGGAAACAAACTTCTGACAGAACGCCTGAGTCCCGAACAAACGGACCCGGTCCTGTTGGAGCTCTAAACCCGGTCCTGTTGGAGCTCTAAACCCGGTCCTGTTGGAGCTCTAAACCCGGTCCTGTTGGAGCTCTAAACCCGGTCCTGTTGGAGCTCTAA
>NC_051445.1:705228-712768 GCF_001649575.2 Kryptolebias marmoratus
GGTCCTGTTGGAGCTCTAAACTCGGTCCTGTTAGAGCTCTAAACCCGGTCCTGTTGGAGCTCTAAACTCGGTCCTGTTAGAGCTCTAAACCCGGTCCAGTTGGAGCTCTAAACTCGGTCCTGTTAGGAGTTCTACAGCTCAGAGTTTAAACAGGAAGTTGGTTTTTAATCTTTAACAGTTTTTTTACAATCCCAGGTGAAGTTTTAACCTCAGGATGATCTGATGACATCACTAACTTTGATCTGTCTGAACTTTCTAAAGTTGATTTCCACATGTTTGACCTTTGACCCACAGTTTATTCATCCCATCGTCAGCTTAGATTATTACTGAAGGTTGTCCCAAACTCCTGTTGGGCTCTGAGTTTGAATTTTGTTGAATTTTTGGCACCTTTCAACATTAGTGCAGATGTTCTGATCAGCTGGTGTTCATACGTACTCTCTTCCTGCGTGTCGGACGAGTTGCTCGGGTCGGTGGGCAGGTCTTCGTCGTTCGTGATGTCCAGCGAGGAGAGGTTTCCCAGACTGGCGGTCGGTGGAGGCAGCATTTGATTGGTTGACTCCGTCTGACTGTCTCCTCCTCCTCCTTCCTCCAGAGTCTGATTCAGAGAGAACACAAACTGAGGAAACCAGCCCTGATCATAAGACCTGTATGAGAGGGGTCAGAGGTCAACTGAGACCCGAGCAGAAACACCACAGAGGTGTGAAAGCAGCTCAGAAAAGAGTTCATATCTGACTGTTTTAGGTGAAGCTACAGGAGGGAAGTGATCCCAAAGAGCCAGACGTGTCTGAGACAACTGCACAAAGCTAATCTAAGGATCCATCTGCATGTGAACTGATCCAAATCTGCCCGTCTTCAGTTTTAACCTGTTCCAGGAGATTAAATCATAAACATGGAAAAAAAAAATAGTTTTGACTCACTGGCTGAAATAAAAAAATAAAAACAATTCAGTGAGACTGGAACACAAAATTCAACATTTCTCTCACAATTATGATTTTGCAACCATCCCTCAGCTGATCTGTGGTGATTATATGAAAAGGAGCTCATCAAAAAGCTGGAAGAGGTCAAGGATTGACCTCCTTAAAGGCCTTAAAACGGGTTTCAAACCCAAGGAAAGCTTATCTTAGGTTTTAAAGACGGTCTAAGCAAACAGATGCATTTCCGTTTCTGTTTGTTCTTCTAAATCCAATGTCTCTGGTAGAACACGAAGGCTCAGGACTTCTGCACAGTTCTGTCTGTGTATCTGCAGATGTGAAGACTTACGAAGAAGGCAGCAGCAGCTGAGGTGTTGGTGGGGGCGGTGGAAGGCAGCGAGCCGTGCGAGCTGGGAGGACTGGGCTCCACTGGTTCTGAGCTGATCCTGCTTCCTGATGAGGAGGGAACCTCCACGGGCGGACAGGAGGAGGAGGAGGAGGAGGGCGGGGTGGTCCCACCAAGGCTGGCGGTCGACGGAGGACTAACCAGACTGCAGGGAACCGGGGGGGGCGGGGAACTGCCGGTGGAGGGAACCGACACGGAGCTCAGGTCCAGCAGGTCTGTGACCGACACCGACTCATCTGCAGGTCTGAGGAGGCAGGAAGTAAAACACGAGGCCAGACGTTTAGAATCGTCCTGGTCTGCAGGTCAGAGGATTCAAAACGACAACATGACAACACTCACAGCAGTCCGTTCATGTGCTCCCCGGTGGGCGACACGTAGTCGTCATCTTCACTCGTCAGGCCCAGCTCCGTGCCGTAGCACTGGTGCACGATGTGCCACAGCTCTTTGGGAGACAGAGACTGAAACAAACACAGAACCTGAAGATTAATCTGAGACAGTTTGTCTCTGTGCTGGCGTCCACAGGAAACTGAGGCCGGGCTCGTCTCGACACAAGGCCCTCACACGGGTTTCAGCCAAGTGTCCTGTGATTGGTCAGACGTTGTTGTGGGCGTGGTTAAGCTTTAATGGAGCCATTTTGCTTCTGCTGCTCCGCTGTTAGAAAACACAACTGGTCCAGCTAAACTTAGAAACCTCAGAACTTAAATCGACCGCAGAGACACGTTTGTCCTCCTCCTCAGGAGGAGCCGCCCTCAGACGATGAAGCCTGAGCTCAGCCAATCAGAGGAGGTTCCCTTCAGCCTTCAGTTCTGACCCAGACCTCATCAAACTAAATCCAGGACCAGAACCTTCTTCACCACAACAGACCAGAACCTCGCCCTTATTACTGCAGACGAGGCCCTGAACCTCCATCCTGAACCAGAACCCCCGACCTGCTGAGAACCATGACCTCAGAGGTTCTGAGGCCTGAACTGAGAAACAAAAATTCAAATAGAAGGAGGTTCAAACTCCAAACAACCACTGCAAACACAGAACAGAACCAGAACTGGAATCAGAACCAGCAGCTGGTCATGTTCTGGTTCTGTAGCCCTCAGCTGTGTCAAACGGAGGAAATAACAGTAATTTCTCGTCTCTGCGTCTCCTTCTTGCTGACTCATGCTCGGTTCTCTGACCCGTGGGAGCGAGGGACGGCGAGGAGGCGGTACCTTGTCCAGCAGCGCGTTCTGCCACAGTCGAAAAATCAACATGAAGCTGCGATCCCTGGCCCCAAACGACGTGAAGAAATGCTGAGAAGAACAGGAAGGAGAAATGTGTGACTGAGGAGATCCAGTTGAGTCAGCTGGTTCTGTCCTGGGGCCCAACGACCCGCAGGGCCCGGCGCTGGCTCCGGGCCTACCTTGTCATTTTCAGTGCTGATCTGGATGGCGTTGGGGATGAGTTTGGCCGTCTTCTCCTTGGTTATGGAGGTGACGTCTTTCAGCAGGATGGTGATCTGAACAGAAAGAGTTTCAGGTGTGAGACCTCCGTGTTCTGCTCTGACGGCGGTGAACGTGGACGCAGCGGGACCTACGGTGGTCTCCCAGCGGAAGATGTTGCTGTAGAAGCAGAGCCAGTTCTCTGACAGATAAAGGCGACCCTGAAGCAAAATGTCCTTCTGCAGAGCGCAGGAGTAATCTGAGGAACAGAAACCAGGTCAGCTGATAGACAACAACTCCAGGATCTGTCAGAGTTTATAACAGAAGTGACCAAACATTCAACATGGCTGACCTCAACAGAGAGCAGCTTATAGGCATTAAAATCTGACCTTAAAATGTTAAAAACTTAAAAAGACTCAACAAGCTGCTCCAGGCAGTAACAAACACTGAACCCTTCGGTATCATTTAAGGAGGATTTAACGCATTAAAGGCCTTTCATGGCAGACTGTAAGGTGCTGTAGCCATTTTGGTGAAACTGTGACAACAGTCTGATGCTCAGAGGACGTGTTGGGAACGACTCTCAGCTACTACCACACCAGATTTCAGCTCAACATCTGTAAAACTGACTTTTATGTTTTTTAAAGGTCAGCTGGCTGTGGCAGCCATCTTGAATCAGATACTGGATATAATACTGGGGAATAATTATTATTTCTTAGAGTAAAAACTATAAACAGACAAACTGTTCACTGCAAACAGTGATAATCCTGGATCCATTTTGTTTTCAGAGGTTTGTAAAAAGTGGCGTGAAGTCTGGGATTATTCCGTCTTTCTGACGCCTGACGGTTCCTGACGGGTTCCTGTCTGGTTCCTGTCGGGTTCCTCACTCACCTACGATGAGCCGCTCCGTGTCGGGAAGCTTCTTGAAGATTTTACGGAAATCTTCATTCCGCTGTTTGTACGTAGGACTGAGAACCTGAGGCACAGGAGGAAAGGACGACTCCATTTTATTTCATTTTACTGAACAGAAAATATTAGAAACTAAAATAAAAACCTGTTTTTCTGTGACGGTGAGTTAAATGTACTTACGTTGTACCAGCTCTGCATTTTCTGCAAAGAACAGAACATTTATCAGACATCTGTAGTAATAAACAGTTTAAACAACTCACTGAAGTCTTTCTGTTTTATGCAACACTGAGGTGACAAACCTTCATGCTTCTTATTTCCTGTTTTCATTTCAACTCTGATTAATTAAAATATAATCGTTACGAAGCTGCTGACAAAAAAAAAACTTCAAACTTATCAGATAATCAAAGAAACATTTGGTCCAAGATGGAGGAACGTGGTGAAAGTTTGATCAGATAAAATAATATTTGTTCCTCCAGTAAACCTGCTGGGTGTTTTTATAGAAACAGCTTCAGGTTGGCTTAATAAAACTGGTGGTTTTGTTCTGAGTGGAGCTGCAGCTACTGAGTACTTAATTGATTGATTATTTGATCAATAGTCCATTCATCAGTATCCAGGTCAGCTGTTAGCTCCAGCCTGGAAACTGACTCCTCCCCACAGCGAAGCAGACGGCGTCCTGCAGTCCAGGGCGGGATGTCAGGACGTTTCAGGTCATTTTTCTTTTTGTTTCTGACGGTGAAACCCCTGCTCCTTCCTGCTGTGCACGCTGTCACAGCTCTAGTTTGGGGTTTATACACTGATAAGTCTGGTTCACTCAGGACGCAGCATCTTCGGCTTCTCGCTGTAAAAACCACGGCTGCAGAGGATTTAGTTTCACTCACAGCAGCTCGACTTTGTTTCACTGTGGAGTACTTTCACTTCTCTTCTGTATGATATGGTTTCAAACATCTGATCCATATTTTCCTCTTTTCAGAACAGCAGCAAGCGTTTAGTGAAACTCTGAGCAGAATTCAGTCACATGGATTAAATGAAGCATCAAACCAAAGACTTCCGCCTGGAGCAGGTCTTCGGTTTTTTAAATGACTTGAATAAAACATCTGCGCTCAGATAATTGAGCAGGAGATACGCCCCGTAGCAGCAGATCTACACACATCTGTCAGTTTATTTTAAATCAGCTGAAACAAACTTGACTTCAGTTTGAAAAAGTCTCAGCTGTAACCTAATTAAAGTCTTGATAGGAACATTTTAATCAAACCAGCTTCTTATTGTTATCTGCTGACACGGCAGATTGTTTCTGTCATCGTGACACAGATATGATTCTTCAGACCAATCACAGGTCCCGATCTTCCGCCTCACCTTGGCATTCCGGCTGAAGTGGCGAGAAGCCAGCGGGTAGGCCGACGACAGCGAGGAGGCCGAGGGTAAGGATGGCAGCGGGCTGTCAGAGCCTCCTCCTCCTCCTCCTCCTCCTCCGCTGCTCCTCTCTCCTCCCCCCTCACTCTCGCTGGCCTTGCCCCCCCCAAGCACCCTGCGCCGCAGGGAGGGAGAGCTGCCCGGGGTGCTGCGTGGAGAGTTACTGGCTGTACTGGAGGCAAAAACAGAAAACAGAGACGGTGTCAGCTCAGGGGAGAGACCAGGAAACGCTGCAGGTGTTTTCAGTTTGATGGATCCAGAAAGACGGGGCACGAGGGGTTAACGCCATCAGCTGAGCTGGTTCACACCGGGAGGGGTGTGTGTGTGTGTGTGAGGAACTCTGAACATCCAGTCAAGAAGAGTTGACTCAAAAGGGAAAAGTCCCTGACCGGCTGCAACGACACAAAACATCCCATAATACTGATAACATCCTGATAGCACCACACTAATCAGAAAGACGTTTCTGACAACGATAAATAAATAACTGTTTGTTCACAGCCTGTATTAATGTTGTTCTTAACGTTCACAAACCTTCAAATAAAATAAAATTCAAACAGAAAAACTGAACTTTTCTGGAAAAAGATGATTTAAAACCTGACACAAACTACCAGCATAAAACAGGGGCGATCATGTAACTGCCTCTGCATTCGTTGGCCTGTCTGTTAGTAAGATCTCTTCTGAACCACTGGACGGATTTTAAATCGCTTCCTGCACATTAGCTAACTGTGAGTCAGTGCAAGTCAAGATGGCCGCCACAGGCATATTATACTAACAGACCAAGAGTCCCCGCCTTCTCTCGATGTTGGGCATCGAAGCCAGCAGGACCCGCCATGTTCTGTCTTTGGAACCAGAGTCTGTGCACCAACCATGTGGAGCTTTAGGCCCCACCCCCCCTCAATCATGGCGTCACGACTTCTCTTTTAGGCCTGAAATAACCAATCACAGCTAACGACTCGTCACCTGAAGATCCAAGGTGTTTTTCTTTCGTAACGAGGACAACACCACTCATTTACACGGAGGGGGCGGGACTTAAACTGGAACCATCCAACAGAACGAAGGTCCGGTTCCGGCTTCAACTTCCTGGTTCTGGTCCGAGCTCTAAATTTACAGCCTACAGGTCGTCAGGGCAGATCCACTTCAGTGAACAGAAACCCAGCTATAAATGAGAAAGCTACAGACAGGTGGGGTGGTAGTAGCTGAGAGTCCCCCCCAGCAGACTCAGAGCTCTAACACACCAACAGGATCAGATGGAAGCAGCGGGTGACAAGCATTCAACCCTGAAAACAGACATTCAGTCAGCTCAGGTGTGTTTCAAGTGATGATCAATTAATTAATTAACCAGCAGGAGTGGGATCAATATAAACTGGATTTACAGCAGATTTTATTGGATCAAAAGATTAAAACTATTCAGATGGAAATAAAATGTTTTATATAAAAAAGAAGATGCTGGAAATGATTTCTGCTGCTAAAATGTTTAAATAAAAACAACCACAGCGGTCACTCATCCACAGACACACACACACACACACACACACACAGAGCAACAAATACAGCTAAAAACAACAACAACCAGTAAATGCAGAGTAGTTTAGACTCAAAGTCATTTATGATTTTAAATAAATCTTTTTGCTGCTTGTTTTATGGTTATAACACTACAGCAGTGTTAATTTTATTTTTACCAGGAAGATTTAAACATTTACTATTTTAACCTGCTAAAAGTTAACCTTAAACACAAAATCTGAAAGTCTGAACATAAGGTTTTATTTCTGATTTGCCTGTTCATTAAACAGCTCTTCCTGTCTGTATTTCAGCTGTGAACATGTCAGAATAAAGTTTCCCTTCAGCACAAACCATGCAAACCTCTGCAGCTTCAGCTGATCTCAGATCAGAGCTTCACCTTCAGCTCTGAAAGCTGCTCTGATGCTCTGATGCTTTCATTCATGTCCTCATGTCTGCAAACAGGATTACACGAGAAACTGACCAACCCAGCAGACCAGAACCAGAACCTGTCGGTTTGGGTCGGCAGTAAACCCTGCAGTGTGGTTTCTCCTCAGATGACAGCTAATCTGCTAATATTCACCCAGAACCGTCATATAATCCGCCCTGCTTTACTACCGAGCGGGGCGAAGTCCAACAGGCCGGTTCGGACCCGGCAGTTTGAACAGAACCTCCGTGCTTCAATCTTCGGGTTCCGAGCCTTTTAACCGGACAGCAGGCCGGGTTCGGGCTCGGCTCGGTTCGGTTTCAGACACTCACTCGAACATGACATGAGGCGGGCTGAATCCAGCTGAGATGCGCAGAAAAACAAGCAGGCCCGCCGGAGATCCGGACCGCAATCCAGAACCAGAACCAGAACCGCCGTCGGATTTTAATTCCCCATCGCGGCCGACACCCCTCCCCTGAGCCCCGCAGGTACCGGACCGACAGAACCCCCCTGCACCGACCGCAAGAGCCGGGAACGGGCTGCTGCCTCTGCGCCTGCCCGCTAATCCGTC
>NC_051445.1:712920-720884 GCF_001649575.2 Kryptolebias marmoratus
AGGAGGGAGGGAGGGAGGAAGAAGAGGAAGAGAAGAGAGGGGGGAAGAAGAGGAGAGGGGAGGAGGGAGGGAGGAAGAAGAGGAGGGAGGGAGGAGGAGGAGAAGAGAGGGGGAAGAAGAGGGTGGGAGGGAGGGGGGAGGAAGAAGAGTGAGGAAGAGGAGGAGGCTGAGGCCTGTCAGTCTGAAGGCTCAGATCAGATCACTGAAGTCAGACTGAAGGTTTAATCTGAACTCAGGAACAGATCTGACACTAAAACACCTTCAGAGGGTGAATTCATGTTCTCATCCTCATGTTCTCATCTTCTGTCTCCTCAGGTGAAACTCGGTTCTTCAGCTCATCAGCAGATCAGAGCTGAACTTTATTTACAGGAAACATTCTTCAGTGAATTATTAGTTCATCATGAAATCCATGTCTGGTTCTCAGCGGAACGATTAATGTTCTTCTTTTATTTACAGTCAATCTGACAAACTTCCTGCAACTTTCAGCAACGTTTAGAAATTTAGATTTATTTTTTTAAATGCAGTGTTTCCAGACTCTTTTCTTTTTTCCAAACCAAAGTCCTAAAATAAAATCATGTTTTCGCTGTGTAGGAACCCCGTATTAATGACATTCGGTTTATTTTTTCAGATTAAAGCCTGCAGACTGCTCAGAAAAAGACGTCCGAGTCTGAGTCCACCTGGCTGGAGCCCAAAGCCCACCCAATCCCTTCACCCTCAATCTGTGCGTCCATCTCTGTGGATTAGAGCCACATCATAATCCAGGCCATAATCCCGCCCTTCGCTGTAATCTGCTCTCCTAGGGTTCATCGATGACCCACAGAGTTTGACAGACTGAGTCAGGAGGAAGAGGAGCGGGTTAAAGAAACCAGAGCACAGGAAGTGGCTGAAAGAGGCGAGACATCAACTCGACTTCCTGCCGAGGTTCAGTTCAGACGAGCAGAAAGCAGCTCGGCTCCGACGGTTCGAGTCCAGCAGAGACAAACTGACTGTGTGAGTCTGAACACAACGTCCTGAGCTGAAAACTGACAGAAGAATCTGTGATAAACACACAATCAATAAACACCAATCTGTCCTGATTCCATGGAGCCGAACAGATTCTCTGTTCCAGATGAGCTCATGAAGGAGGAGCCCAGCTTTTACATGTTTACAGTCAGAGAGGAACTTCTATTTACTGTACACACACCCGCATGCACGCACACACACACACACACACACACACACCCGCACCCGCATGCACACACACCAAGTGTCAAACCGCCTCCTCTCTGCTGCAGGTTTAACTCATTCTGACTCTGAACAAAAGGAAGCAGAAAGGAATGCATATCGCCCGCCACTCTGACTCCTCTTCAGTGATTGAACTAAAAGCATCGTCTGATTATATTTCACAACTTCCTAAAACACTAAAATAAATCAAATGAAGGAATGCATATCACCCGCTGCCTTGCAGGTCAAAGTTTCAAACAAAGCTTTTATAAGGATGACTCTCAGTTACTACCACACTCAATATTAGCTCAGTATTTGTGAAAATGACTGAGTTGCAGCCATTTTTGCGTTTAAGGTCAGCTGGCCTTGGCTGCCATCTTGAATGATTAATGAGAGTTTGATTAAAAGAACTCATTGCACCAAAAATAAATAAAAATCATTTAGTAAAAAAATTAAATCCTCTCAATCATTTCTCACACAGACGTCTGTAAATAAAACTCTGTCAACAGAACCAGATTTATTCTGTCAGCAGCAGACTGACTCATAATTCAGGGAGACGCTACGCCCGTCTGATTCTGCTAAAATGCAGCGTGACTGCCGAATATCTGCTGAATATCTGCTGAACGACTGAATTTTGCTCTAGTAGCTGAAACTAAACGTTTTAGTTAAAACGAGAACAGAAGCTAAATGTAGCCGAAGGCCGTCTAAAGGCTAGGTTAAAGCTATAAATAGCAAAAGGGTCAGCTAAAAACAGCAGAGCAGCAAATTAAAGTAAGTTAAATGCATTTGTATGGGGAAGAATAAAAGCTACAAAAACCAAACATCCCAGCAGCCGTCTCCTGAATGAGCTGAATGTTTTCATAAATGATTGAAACATTTTATCCAAAAAAACCACTTAAATTAAATTAAGCATAATTAACTTGTTGAAATCCCTTTTTACAGTGTAAGCAATGCTAACAAGCTGAGTTTTAGTCCTGACTGAGGCCTAAATGTTCAATAATCTGTTTAAGGTTTATTGTAAAGAAAAAGCTGAAGGCTTATCAGTAAACAGATCTTTTTGTGCAGTTCAGGCAGTTTTACTCTGACTGGTCCCTCAGACGGGCCTAACTGGGATCTGGAACACTGTAGAACCGTAGAACTGGGTCAATAAAACCAAGTGTGAATGAAGAGGAGAGGTTAGAAGGAGGAGAACCACCCTCTGCCTGCCCTCCTGAGCCCACCGCAGCCTGCTCTGATTGGACACACATGACATCATCAGACCCATGGCCCGCTCCCATTGGCTGGCGGTGATGTCATCATTCTGAGGAAGCTCCTTCAGACTGACCCAGCTCTGGTTCTTTCCCTGCGCACCACATCAGCGTCTCTGTCTTTGTTTACGGCCTACAGGAGACGCATCATCCGTCCCACACGGTGAACTAACGTCTAAAACACATAATCTGAAGGTTACATGTTCTCAGAGCAGGTTTCACTTCGTCCATCGAACTGACGTGACATCAGAGTGGGCCGTGAATCTGGACCTGAATGTAAAGTAGCAGAGCAGCCAGCAGAACAATAAAACTTGGTGCTGACAGAAGGAACAGGCTGTCCTGATCTGCCGCTGCTGTAAGATAAGTCTGAGGAACTCACTGTAAACTAGGACATCAAACAGAAAACAGAGCATCCTGGACTATATCACAAGGTGCAGAACAAAAAGCTTTACTCCCAGAGTTTTCCAGATATAATTATAAGCAATTCTGACATGCAGGTCTGCACTGGATGTAAACAAGGAACACGTGACTGACCTGCATGAAGGTGATCTCTCACAGAGATGAGAGGGTTGGGAGACTGGTTTTCTGCAGTCCTTAAAGTTGCTGTTTCTGAGCAGCCAGGCCTGCTTTCGTGTGAATATTACTTTGTTGCTCACCTCAGCAGCCAGATTCACGATTCAGTCTGCTGGAGTACAGTTCAGAACTGAAGACAGGCAGATTTAGACCGGTGGTTCAGTAATTATTCTCAGTGCGGTTTTTAAACCTCACATTTGCTCTCAGAGGAGAGCTTCTGTGCAGCTCTGAGGGCTTCAGACGCCCACGACTTTCTGTCTGTTTTAAGACAAATGCTGTTGCATAACCTTTCAAACTAACCAAACCTCTAACAGGACTCGTGAAGAAGCTGAATGCTGTTCAACAACTGGCAGCGCAGGGAGACGGAGCCTTTTTCATTTAAGGACACGTTAACCAGCAATAGAAGAAATATACTCTGAATTTTTTCTTACTTTATGAATTATTCATTTGAAACCAGCAGTTTTAAAATTCCAGTGACCGGAGCAGACATTAGTGAAGATTTGTGCAGAATTTCTTGGATTAGTCTTCAGTTAAAGCTGTCAAAGTCGCAGGCTGCTGATTTGGGTGGAAACCAGGACACTCACTAACCTGCAGCTGTCCCCGTCTGAGTCTTTGCTCAGCAGACTCTTCAGAGACCAACGAGACCGCCGGCTGGGGGAGGGGCTACGGGACCAGGAGCGGGACAGCGGCAGGAGGAGATCGTGGGACGGGCTGTCCTCACCCTGTACTCCCTCCGTTTGAGACGGCCCAGAGGGCGAGGGGGTGCGCTGATGAACCGGACCCCCCTCTGAGGACTCCTCCACCACAATCTGTGGAGTTTTGGCCCCCGGTGGATCAGAACCGCAGTCCCGCTCCCCTTCGGTTCGTCTCTTGGTCCGGGTCCTGCTGCGATGGGACCGGCTGCGGCGGCCAGAGCGAGACAGTCTGGGGCTGGGGGAGCGGGACCAGGACTCTGTGTCTGAGGACGGCGGCAGGACGGTCAGCGTCGGGACAGGAATGGGCTGAGCCAGAGTCAAACCCTCTGGTCTCACAGGGGAGGACATGGTCATCTTCTGAGCTGTCCACAGCTTTAGGTTCCGATAAGAGTCTGGGTCAAAAATAAACGTGAGTCTGAGCCGTTAGCATGATGATCCCGACATGATGACTATCTGAAGAAAACTCATGAAAAACCTCCTTCTGCCTGAACACGCAGTGGGTCATACTTCCTGTGAGGTAAAAGAAGTTTTGACACATCCGAAAAGTAACGTTCCACCACAGGAGTTTCAAAACAAATGTGGCTTTTTTGTTTTACACTGAAGAAGCTCAACAGGACAGACTTTCAGCCTCTGGTCCTCTAAACTACCAAAGATGTGTGAAAATGTCCCATCACAGCTTCCGTCTTCACTCTCAGGCTCCGAATCCAAGCTTCAGACGTGGTTGTGAACGACCCGCTTCACCTCAGATCCGTGTCTGCAGGTTTCCACCTGAGGACTGGAGAGAGCAGAGACTCGGCATTCAAAGTGCTGTCCCACATGGACCTGACACCTCTCTAAAATATATAAACATATATGTTTTATGGTTCTGAGCTGCAGCTTTCTGCTGACTAACGATCTAACGTATGGATGGTCGGCTCTGGTAGTTCTGGGAATATGAGGCATCGTGTGACAAACGTTTATCAGCTGCTGCTCCCGTTACACGGCTGATCGATAGCATTCCTTCAGGACTAAAATTAGATTGTTTTAGTGTTGATGTTTATTATAAAACTCCCATAAATTAACTCAGAAGTTGTCAGACTCTGGTCACTGTGGCTTCAGGGGTGGATGGTGCAGAAAAATGAAATCAAGAAGCAGGAAGGACAGACACACAACCACAACTCACCAGGAGACATTACAGGGTCGCTTAAACACAACTCTGAAAACAAACCACTACGCTCAGTTTTAGCTCTTTACAAACAGCACTTCTACTTTCCTCATGGTCGATGATAAAAATTGTTTTCACATTCAGTCAACATGAACTAAAAAAAGTCCAGTTTTCTTACTGTAAATTCAGCAAACTTTTGTTTAGACACACACTAAAAAAAGACTATTTCTAACCCTAACTGTGAGGAAGGAAAACCTAAAGAAGAATCTCCAGTTTCAGCAGCATCTGCAGCCTCTTCCTCATCTCCTGACTCCGCCCACTTCTGTAGAAAACAGGTCAACTCACCTGCTGCTGTCTGGACATCTGATTGGTGCGTTTTTTCATTAAAGCGTGCGCCTGTTTGCACACCTGGTAGGTGTGTTAAACCAGTCGGTTTAAAGGTGTGGTCATCTGAAAGGTTTGGTGCCTTGAAATGGCAGGAAGTGACATCATATCTGCCTCTGTCCAGGTTTTATACACAATGTTCATTAAAAAAAACTACTTATTCTGACTCCAAACACAAACGTATCCAGACTAAAGCAGATAAATGGTTGCTGATAGTTCTGTAAATCTTTGCTGGTGTGTAAGTAGATTCCAGTTTGTTCAGGTTGATAATGAATCTTCTTCAAACACCAGTTACTCATGGGCCGATACTCTTTACTTTATACATGCTTCCATTAGTTAAAGTTATTAGACAGCATGGGGTAAATGTTCATGGTGGTTTTAGGACCTGAGCATCTTAGGAACAAACTCTGCAGCCTTTCTCTTCCTGGCATTAATTTGGCCTCCAGTTCTAAAGTAAAGAACCTTGGTGTTATTTTGGATCAGGATACGTCTTTTAACCCCACATTAAAAATGTTACCAGGTCTGCTTTCCTCCACCTGAACAATATCACTAAAATTACAAACATCTCGTCTGAAAATGATGCAGAAAAACTGCTCCGTGCATTTATCACGTCTAGGCTGGACTGCTTTAAATCTTTATTATCTGGGAGTCCAAAAAACCTTTTTAAAAAGTTTCCAGTTGATCCAAAATGCTGCTGCCAGAGTTCTGATGAGAGGTAGGGTTTATTGGGTTTCCTGAGCGATCCTATAGTTCTGCTGCTGTAGGCGGAGACAGGTGGAGGACAAACTGTCCACATGTCCTCACCCTGCTGCTGTAATTATTTATATCATTAACATGTTTTTCTTTCGTTTTCCTTCCTGTAGAAACTACACTTAGACCAGCTCTTCTGTGTTAATCTTTCCTGTCCTCTCTGACCCCAGCCCGACCAGCTTCAGCCTGGTTCTGGTTGGAGGTCTCTTCCTGTTGTTTCTTTTCAGATTCAACAGTCTGCCGGCTTCCTCAGATAAATAACTTTAACTAATTGAGTGGTTGGGAAGTGGCTGAATTAAATCATGGCATTGAGGTGTGAATGTAAACAAACATGGCTCACTTTAAACAGATCTGTGATAAAAGCTCCAACACTTTAGTGTTAAAAACCTTTTCCATGCAGTTTGGACAGCTGAAGGAGGATCTCAGGACAGGACACTAAAGTTAGATGAGTTTCAGTTTCAAAGACATAAAAACCAACAGAACCATTTGGACCTGCACCAGACAAAAGGCCACCATCAAGGAGGTTTCACAAAACCTGCATCAAACCCACAGGCTGGACTGCAGATGTGTCCAACGGGGACATTTCTGTCCCTGTTGGACTCCATTGTTTGTCTTCAAAGCTTGCAGGGAAAGTCTGAAGGATCTGTTTGAACAAGAACAATCTGAGCACAGACTTGTTTGCCCAGAGCAATCAGCCATAAAATCCAAACTATCAACAGCCCGACAGACGCCGAACCGGGTCGAACCGGGTCAAAAGAAACCAAAACTTCAGCCGAACCTCCTACCTCCCATTGGATGAGGTCCCTGCGTTCCTGCCGTCCTGTTCGGCCTCGAAAACCAGCCGAGCCACGGTCCTGGAGGTGATGTTGAAATCCACTTTTTCACAGGAACACATCAACATTCTTCTGGGATGGAGGAGGAAGCATCTACCGGCTAACCGTTGGCTCTTAGCCGGCTAACCGTTAGCTCCCAGCCGGCTAACGATCCTTACCCGGACCGACACCGACCCCCCGGAGGCCCGCGAGATCAGCAGCAACTTTCAGCGCAAAAAACACTCACTTCCAGCCTCTTCCATGTTCACTTTACAACACCCTGTTAAAAACACACCAGCCAGACTCGATTTAGAGACAAAGACCGAAATTAGCCGAGCTTTAAAGCCAAGCTAGCTCGGTTTAAAGAGCCGAACAAAAGCGCTTTTTGTCGAAAAGTGAAAAGGAACGAAGTCAGTTAAACTGGCGACCGAACTCAACGGAGGGGGGGGGGGTTGGTAAGAAACTAAACAATTAGAGGACAAACCACACGGGTTTTATTTTAATTAAACACGAATTCAGACACAGCTTCAGAGCAAAGGTTTAACATATAACACTTAAAATGAATCCATCGGTCAGTAAAATAAATATACTTAAACAGAAAGGAACGCGGAACCCCTCCGAGCAAACTTTATGGTACAGTCCGTGAAAATAACTGTATCCGAAGATGTGGCGAGAGGAAGAAGCGTTTACGCCGCAAAAAGTCTTCTGAAAACGGATTCAAACCGACCCGGAATCAGCTTTAATCTGCTGAGAAACAAATAAAACTAAGTTTAACTTTGTTACCGAGACAAGTTCAATGTAAAAGCCATTTTCCCCTCTTAATCAACAGACATGTCTGCACTCTAATTAAGCCACAGTGACCAGTTTTAACTCTGAATGATGAGCAACGAAAACTGAATGTTTTTTAATTTGACATAAATCTGAGGTCATTTGAAGGGAATGGATGAAAGCAAAATAAATACAACCACAGCGCCCTCTTGTGTCTAAAATAGGAATTACAGCCAGTTTTGTATGTTTAATAAATCCCTGATATGAACTGATCTAAATAATAAAGAGCAGTAATTTTATATAAAATAAACAATAATAAATATTACGACCTGTTTCTTGCAGCAGCATCATGACATCTGATCCCAGGGACACAGACAATGTCCTCTTC